>NC_042617.1:159114784-159245202 GCF_901001135.1 Rhinatrema bivittatum
GAGGGGGTATAGTACATGATGGTGACACAGGTCACACAGTATGTGGAAAATGAACATACTCTGCTGATAATGATGTGTGAGCTACATTGCTTACCTGTAACCTTTGCAACTGCACACCTGTAGGGAGGAAAGTCCACTGGGTTTCTGTAGAATGTTAATGATAGTGGTTCTGTTAAGAGTCAGTAAAGTATACCAAGTATCTGTCAACACTGACAGATACCTGTCACTGGACTGTACTGGTTATCCAAAGAACATGCACCATCAACAATGACAGTTAACCTTGTACAGTGGCTTGTATGCGTGTGTGGCGAGGTGAACTATGTTAAGACAGTGTAGGAGTGTGGACCACACAGTGTTGGCCATCAGTGTTCTCATGGTGGACGTGGCCCACATTGTAAAGGGTCCATGCACACCCCACAGCTGGGCGACGGCACCGGAGGCATGTGTATCACAATGGATGGTGACCCCTTCTTGCAACCTTTGCGCTTTTCAGACCCCCCTAATTCCTATACGGGTGATTAACAGTGACTGCACACCAGCAGTCACCACATCTGTGTGCACATGGACACCCGCTAAAACCCACTTAAGGCCTGTTGAGCATGCCTTACACCGCTTGCACCCTGTAAACAGGTATGACAGATTTGCATTAATATCTTCACCTCTCCGTACGACTAACAGCCCACTTAGCTGCCTGCTGACAGTCTGTGCAACTCCTTTAATACACGGCATGCAGATAGCAACATTACCCTTCCCATGCCTCACGTTTCAGTGGCCCACAACCTTAATGCTAAGAGAGTAAACTATAGGATGCCTTTCCTGGCACACAACCATGCTGCCATGGTGGGAAGGTACACTGATATATATGAGATTTCACAGGGTACATGCTTAGCATGTATAGCTGGAAAGGGCTACAACAGTATTGTATGCCAATGGTGCCTGGAAATTAAGAGTGTGCATGCGCCGCCACTATCAAGGATGTCGTGCATGGCACCAGAGGTTTGGCAACCTCTCGGTCAGTCACCCAGCAGTGGTGGAAGGCATCTTCCGTTTACCTCCACAGGTGAGAGACCAATCTAGGAAGCAAAGTCGGTTAGTACCTTAGCATCAGTTAGCCTCACATTCGTGGTGTTTGTCATGCAGAGATGGCTACGATACTGAACCCTGGTAAGAAATACGTGTCTGGACTCCTCACTGCCAACAGTGCATGACATGAGCACTGCTATAGCAAGAGACAGCTGGCCACCCCTTCCCCTTTCCACACAGATCAGGAGAGCTGGCATACATCAGCACGCTCCCTTACTGTGCATTCCCTGTACTGAGGAACAATACCTCTTCTACTGTCAGGGACATGTCAGGTACTCCCCTATTTTTTACTCTGCTGGGTCCCCCTTAGCACCCTCCTAGTACATGAAGCTAACTGTAAGGTATGTCAATGACAGGTGCAGATGTTGCTATACTGAACCTCAGGCAGGGGCCAGATTGAAAACTCAGCATTGGTGCAATGTGGGATACAGCATGCAAGGTGTGGCGGGGGTACACCAAGGGCACATTAGGAACATAACGAGGACACAAAAGGTGGTAGGTTAAACAGGATATTTATTCCTGACAACATTCTGCAGGGTATAGTCAAGTATTAGGTCAGCAGAATAACAGCATACATTTGATGTTCCTAGGTATTCATTATCTGCAAGTACTAGATAGCTAATAGATCCAAAGTGGACCAATTCCGGACTACATCACTCCACCATCAGCAGTATATACACATATGCAGGTAGTGGGTGTTATCAGTACTGGCAAAGCATGATTGTCTAGGAACGGAGATACAGGAAGTGGCACCCCAATAGCTTGGATACTGTAATACATAGATTACCGCTGGTCAGTATACAATGTGTAGACAGGCATAGGCCCCAGGCGGTCCATGTTGAAAGAGTGCACTGAAAGGGGACAGCCTGAGGGGGCCAGCCAGCAGACAAGGTATCCAGCGGTTCAGCATGTAGGCAGCAGGCAAAAACATGAAGGGTCTGGCTACAGCAGTGAAGACCCAGGATGACCCAGTAGCGGCATGGGAGGAGGAGGAGGCCCAGGATGACCCAGCAGCAGCATGGCAGCAGGAGGAGGCCCAGGACGACCCAGCAGTAGGAGGAGGCCCAGGAACACACAGGCCAAGTGCCATTTGGAGACATGATGCACAGAACGCACCCCACAACCAGCATTAACATCCCTTCAGCAGACCGGTCATCCTACAGCACACTGCCAGATTTGGCAGCCCTTGAGAACAGAAGGCGGCACACAGCAGAGTGGCGCAGCGGATGGCGGTGAGCCAGGTGACCAGGTGGGTGGGAGGTGGTGCCTCATCAGCTTTGTATGGTGCTTCCTCTTCCATCTTGACGGCACTGCCCCTCTGTGGGGAGCAGGCAATGGGGCTTCCTCTTCCATATCGACGGCACGGCCCCTCTGTGGGGAGCAGGCAGTAGGGCTTCCTCTTCCATCTCGACGGCACGGCCCCTCTGTGGGGAGCAGGCAGTGGGGCTTCCTCTTCCATCTCGACGGCACGGCCCCTCTGTGGGGAGCAGCTTCCTCTTCCATCTCGACGGCACGGCCCCTCTGTGGGGAGCAGGCAGTGGGGCTTCCTCTTCCATCTCGACGGCACGGCCCCTCTGTGGGGAGCAGGCAGTGGTGCTTCCTCTTCCATCTCGACGGCACTGCCCCTCTGTGGGATGGCCATCCCAGTAGTGGGTGGGAGTAACTGCCCCACCCGGTTTGTGGTGCCTGATGGCCCCCTCAGGGTCCCTTGCCATGTCTTGATGGTCCGGTGGGCGGTGGGAGGTTCTTCGGGGGGCGGCCCCTGCGGCCTCAGGACCCTGAGGGTCTTGGCTGGGGTGTTGACGTAGTGGATGAGGAGGACACCTGCTGGTCCTGCATCCGCTGGAGGATTTGCAACAAAATGGTATTGTGTGTCCCAATTGCTGCAGCTATGGTGTTGCCTGCCTGTGTGGTGGCTGCAGTCTGGAGCTGGAAGTCACGGCTGAGCTGTCTGACAGCTCTCCTGAGGGCACGCAGTTCCATTCTTAGTTGTTCCGCCTGTGTGCTTGGCATGGGTTCCTGGTATGGTTGTGAGGGTGGCGCAGCTGTAGGTGCTGGGGGATGTGGGATTGGCATTGCTGCCACAGCCGATGGTGCAGGGCTGCTTGGTGACATTACTGGTGTGGGCCTACTGGGCGGAGTTGCCTCAAAGGTCAGGGGGTGCAGATGAGCGGGGGAGGTCCCCACTCAAAATCCTCCAGGGCCTCGGTCAGGGTTAGGGGGCTGTCTGTGGCTGCTCCGGTGGGCCGCACCTCTTCCTCCTCCTCCGAATCCGACCACTGTGTCGTCGTATCCAGTTGAAAGGGCCTGGTCATCATTGGTGGCCGGCATGTCCCCGGTGGGTCTCTGCTGGTGCTTGGGCCCTCCCAGCTGGCACCTGATGTCTGCTGCCTGGGACCAGAGTGCTCTGTAGAAGAAGGGGGACAAAAAGAGAGACATCAGTACCACAGCATTGGCTTGATTTGGAGTTACATGAAACATGGACACACAAGCTTTGACCAACATGACTTTCTGCTTATAGAGCTATGTTGTTTATATGTGCCTAATGGCATGGGGGAAGGGCCAGGGGGATGGGCCCTGCAGGCCGGGGTATGCACAGCACATGTGGAAAGTGACAATGTGAACACTTCTCAGCATTGCTTGCACAGCTCAGACTGCCAGGTTCGTGGGGGGGGGGGGAAGCAAGACTTTTCTGGAGAGCACATGGGGAACGGAAACAGAAACCAGGACTAAACATTGTTTTGCACAGGACAGGGGGGTACAGGCCCACTTACCATCTTCGAGGTGGGATGTATCAAGGCGTGGATCCAATCCCTCGAAGACATCTGGTCCCAGCCGCTGCATTAGTCGCCTCTCCATATCCGTGAATCTGATGGGGCACGGTGACCTCCTTCCTGTGTCCCTCAGGTACTGATTCCTCTCTGCTATCTTCTGCTTTAGCTGCACCTTAATATCTCGGTACCGGTGGGCCACCTGATCTGCGGTCCTATGTATGTCACTTTGCCTTGTGATGTCCCGAGCTATAGTGGCCCATATCTCTCCCTTGGCTGCCTTACTGGTCTTCACTGCCAAATTTCCAAACAAATGGGCATAATGCCGGAGCACGCCTTCTACGAGCCGGTCATTGTCCTCCTGGCTGAACCTCATGGCACGCTGCCTGACCCTGGCCTGGCTGCCTGGTTGGGGTGCCACTTCCGGAGGGGTCTCCTCCCTACCCTGTCTCTCTGACCCACCGGATTCCCCACTCCCTTCCTCCAACCCCCCCCCCCCCACCTGACCCTGCACTTCCGGCTCCCTTCCCCTCTGCCCTGCCTGTCTAGCCCTACCTCTTCCCACCATTCTCTCCTGCCTCACCCTTTCCCCCTCCCCCACCCTCCTATCACTTCCCTCCTGCCTATCTCTCCCACTACCCCTGTCCCTGCTCCTACTCATACCCCTACCACTAGGTCCCGCCTCCTCCTCCCTCCCCCTCTCCATCCTCCTTCCCCTCCTCTCAACTCCCCTCTTCTCTCCTCTCCTACCACGCTCCATTCTCCACCACACTCCTCCTCGCAACTACCAGAACCACCACACTCCTCCGCCTCCTCCTCACCACCACCACACTCCGCCACCTTCTCACCACCACCAGCACACTCCTTCGCCGCCGCCTCACCACCACCACCACACTCCTCCGCCTCCTCCACCACCACACTCCTCCTCCTCACCAGCACCACCACACCTTTCGCCTCCTCACCACCACCAGCACCACACTCCTCCGCCGCCTCCTCACCACCACCACCACACCCTTCGCCTCCTCCACCACACAGATAGGGACAAACAGGTAACTAACACTCTTTCACTCCAACAAAAATTACAAAAGACACAGGTAAAGGGAAACAGATGAAAACAGGTAAACAAGACACCGCACTCAGTAATCGAAATCCTACTCCAAATCTCCTACAGCACCTCCAAACACCTACCTCCACTCCAAAACTCCTTCCAAACCCTCAAAGGAGGTGGGGCAGGAAGTGACCTTTTATACATGTAACATTATCGCGTGGCGCGGTAATTGCTTTCACTTTGGCCACTTTTCACCACCACCAGCACACTCCTTCGCCGCCGCCTCACCACCACCACCACACTCCTCCGCCTCCTCCACCACCACACTCCTCCTCCTCACCAGCACCACCACACCCTTCGCCTCCTCACCACCACCAGCACCACACTCCTCCGCCGCCTCCTCACCACCACCACCACACCCTTCGCCTCCTCCACCACACAGATAGGGACAAACAGGTAACTAACACTCTTTCACTCCAACAAAAATTACAAAAGACACAGGTAAAGGGAAACAGATGAAAACAGGTAAACAAGACACCGCACTCAGTAATCGAAATCCTACTCCAAATCTCCTACAGCACCTCCAAACACCTACCTCCACTCCAAAACTCCTTCCAAACCCTCAAAGGAGGTGGGGCAGGAAGTGACCTTTTATACATGTAACATTATCGCGTGGCGCGGTAATTGCTTTCACTTTTGTCCGCGTACTGCGAAAACTTCGCGCACCGTGACTTTTTTTGGTCGTTTTATCGCAAACCGCGAAGATAGTTTCGCGATTCGCGAATATATTTGCGCGAATCGCGAAAACATCGCAGCATGCGAAGTTTTCCCGCTGCATGAAAAAAGCCTCATTTGCATGTTAATGCCCCTTTTTTTAACGCAGGCGGTACCAATGCGTTGCCAATGCGATATTGGTAAATGAGGCCCTTAGTCTGACTTATGTGATAAATAAGTCAGAAGGTGGAACAGAGAACAGTCTTTTAAGAAACTGACCTTCAGGATGAGGAGTTAAACTGAACACGTAGATAATTCACAATTGTAAAGTATTTATTCAGAAAAACAACATAGAATTCAGAAACATATATCTAATGAACTTTGTAAATGAGTAAATACATGGCAACAAGCAAAAATTAATAATACAAGGCAAAAAAGGCAGAGACTAAGCTGCAGAGAAGGGTTCACCGTTGCTGACGGTTGCCAAGGCAACCTGAACGCTTCCCTGCAGTAAATATAAAGAGCTGAGGTATTCTTTGACAATTCTAAGCAGCACGAGCCCTCTTACAGTAAATATAAAAACAGCTTACGTACCTTAAACGATTCAAAGCAGCGCGAGTCCCTTGTTCCCACTGAAGCCTCTCTTAAATAAGAAAAGTGCACGCGCACGATCTAACCAGCTTGTTGAGCCCAGCCACACATGCATGCGTCTGATGTCACGTGTGCACGCGCGTGCACCCAAACATGTCGGAATGCACGAAGCACGGCAAGACCCAAAACCTTCACTGTACCCGAACGATGCACTGGCAAGCCCCCCGATCAATGTGCTGACGAGCCCCATCGGCAACCTCTTGCCCAAGCTCCACCATAACCCACTCTAACTAAAGGTAAAGTCACAACAATACCCCCTTCTTACGCCCTCTTCCTGAAGGTTTGGGTTTATTTGGATTGTCCTGATGGTATTGATATAAAAGAGATTTGTCCAATATATTGGAAGCTGGTTCCCAAGTATTTTCCTCTGGATCGAAGCCTTCCCAGGAAATTAAATACTCCCAACGTCGCTGATGAAAACTCACATCTAGAATATCTTGCACTTGATAAATAATATCTGCATCCGCAGTTGTACTTGTTTCAGGTGTATTACGATGGAACTTAGATCTAATAAATGGCTTAAGTAGAGATACATGGAGTACATTATGGATCCGAGGATTAGAGGGAAGTTTTAACCTATAAGAAACTATTCCAATTTGCTCCACTATTGCAAATGGTCCAATATATCTAGGAGCTAAATGCATAGATGGTAGTTTTAAGGCGAATATTTAGAGTACTAAGCCACACTTTTTCTCCAGGCTGTAAAATAGGTGCTGTTCTATGTTTGTCCATTGCTTTCTTTGCTGCAGAAGTAGTCCGAGTTAAATTAACTTATGTAGAATCCCAGAGCGATTTAAGTTGTTGAGCAGTAGTTTGAGCTGCGGGTGAATGAACCCTCATTGGAAGAGGTAATGGAGGTTTCAGTTGTTTTCCATAAACTAATTGAAAAGGTGAGAATCCCGTAGCTGAATGAATATGATGGTTATAAGAAAATTCCGCCCAAGACAGCAAAGATACCCAATTATCCTGTTTTTCTCCTATATATAACCGTAAATAAGTCTTTAGTGACCTATTGACTTTCTACTTGCCCATTTCCCTGTGGATGATATGCTGTAGTAAAATACAACTGAATGTCAAACGTTTTACAAAGTGCATTCCAAAATCTCGCCCTGAATTATGTTCCCCGATCTGAATTTATTTATTGTGGTAATCTATGTAAATGAAAGATGTGTTCAGTAAAAAGCTGCACAAGTTCTGGTGCAGTTGGAAGCTTCTTAAGCACTACTCACTTCAGTTAATTCAAAATGCAGCAGCACGCATCCTAACAAACTCATCCATAAAAAATCATATCACACCAATATTACAATCATTACACTGGTTACCAATCAAATATAGAATACAATACAAAATTCTGTCCATCATACACTCCCTCATTCACACTCCAAACTCAATTACTTTATGTTCCATTCTTCGAATATATAAACCCACCAGACATTTAAGATCATTGGACAAAAACCTCCTAGACATTCCTTCACCACGTCAGGCCCATCTCGACATCACTAGGAAAAGATCATTCTCCATTATTGGGCCAATTTTATGGAACGCATTACCAGACACTTTAAGAACTATATCCAACACCAAACATTTCAAAAAATCTTTAAAAACACACCTATTTCAATCCGCTTTTCATATATCCCAACCTAAATAACATAACCACTCTCTCTCATATTGGGCACAACATCACTATTGTATATTGATTTATTTTATGTAAACTACCATTGTTTTAAACATTTGTTATTTTTTATTGAATATTTTTGTAAATTGTTTCCCTCTTTTATAATTTAATAATCTCATTTTTTC
Organism: Rhinatrema bivittatum; assembly: GCF_901001135.1. Taxonomy (NCBI): domain Eukaryota; kingdom Metazoa; phylum Chordata; class Amphibia; order Gymnophiona; family Rhinatrematidae; genus Rhinatrema; species Rhinatrema bivittatum. Next base: position 159,122,852 of record NC_042617.1, read on the forward strand.
TCCTTTCATATTTATTTATATTTGGTTTTATTTTTTATTATGTAAACCGTTTTGATTAAACACTGTTTGTAAAGACGGTATACAAACACTTTTAAATAAATAAAATAAAAATGAGCCATTTTGGAAAATCTATCTACGGTGACCCATATTTATTTATTTAGTGATTTTTGTATATCTGCATTCCTGTTGATACATATCACGTTGGTTTACAGCATAAATCAAATGTTGGTTACTACATTTGCGTATAAAAGGGTAACTTTTAAAACGGTTCATCTAAAATATAAAATCTGTCTCAACATAAGCTAAAGTACAATAACAATGGATCCAAGTACATCTTAAAATACAAAAAACTATAGATCAAAACACATCTTAAAATGCAAAATGTAACATTTAAAAGTAAAAGAAAGCAATCCTTGTTAAAAGCTTGGTTAAAAAGCCAGGTTTTGACTCCTTTTTTTAAAAAGTCTATCTGGTTCCATACTCAGCTGTGGTGGTAAAGAGTTCCAAAGGGTGGGCCCAGCAGTAGATAAAGCTCTTTCTCGTACAGTGTTCATATGAGCAGATTTTATTGTCGGAATTGGTAATAGCCTAGGGTTCGCAGATCTGGTTATTTGTGCTGGTATATGGAAATATAGCGCTGCATTTAACCAGACGACCTTCTCGTTATACAGTGATTTGTGTATTAATGTGTTTTGTATTGTGACCTGTATCCCATAGGGAGCCAGTGAAGCTCTTTCAGAACAGAGGTGATATGCTCAAATTTCTGTTAGTCAATACCCTTGCGGCAGAATTCTGCAAGAGCTGCAGCGGTCACATAGTACTAGTAGGAAGGCCCAGTAAGAGGGTGTTGCAATAGTCTAATTTATATTTAACGATTTTTATTGGTTTTCAAAAGGAAATCACTGAAGCGAGAGGAACTCTGATCTTGCCTCAGAACAATACCACCAATAAAAAACCCCTTACCAGACCCCCATCTCAACAGACACATCCCCCCCCCCCCCCCCAGTGTAGAAGCGAGTAATGATTTACCTATGCAAAACAGTCCCACAGCCAGGCCATGACTGGTGAAAGGGGAGAGAAAGAGAGGAGAAAAAAATGAAATAGAAATTAATCATTAATAACAAGACTGCGAGCTCGAGGAGACAGCGACTGCAGGTACGGCTGCCACACTGCAAGAAAGCGTCGACGACATTGGGGTGCCAGTCGAGCCTACAGGCTTTCCATAATCATCATGGAATGGAGGCTATTCCGCCAAGACCAAAAGGAAGGGACCTCAGCAGAACTCCACACAGAATAATCTTTTTCCTCACCAAACATGCCTTATGAAGAAGCAAGCGCGAGCCAGGGTCTCAAATCCGAATCGGAGAGATACAGCCAAAAAGTAACCACATAGGGGTAATTGGAAAAGCAACATCCAGCAGATCCGCAAAGTACGATGCAACACGTTTCCAAAAACGTTGAATGGGGGCGCAAGCCCAAAAAACGTGAGAACATGCCCGTACTGTGACCACACTTAAGGCAGGCTGCAGAGGAGGTTATAGCAAAGTGAAAAGCGAGCACAGGTGACACATATGCCCTGCATAAAAATTTAAACTGTAGTTCTCGGTAGTACTGATTCTTCATGACCCTGGCTATACGCCGAAAACAACCCCTCAATATAAATTGAGACACCACAAATTCCCCATCCCCATTCCAACGCGACTCCAAAACCGGACATGGATCCAGTTCCGAATGACGACGCAGGCTCTTATAATACATTGACAATGAAGGGGCAACACGCCTGTCAAAATGAAACACCTTATCCAGAGTAAAATAGGACATGGGCAGTTTTGCATCAGCTGAAAGAGCTTGTATGTAATGACGAATTTGCAGGTATGGAAATGCATGAGTCACTCCAAAACCATACATTGTCATAAAAGCGTGATAAGACATAGGTATCCCCTCCTTAGTTAGCAAATGACCCAAAAGTGTAATACCACGGGAGAACCAAGTCCGAAAAACAGAGGATTGAGTTCCCGGGCTAAATTCCGCATTCCCACCAGTGGGAAGAAAATAGACACAAAGAGCAGGGAGCTGCAACCTGTTGACAAGCCACCTCCAGCTCTGCCGCAAAGGTCCCACCATGGCCATGCAGGTTAAACAGGAGGGCAATCTTGCCGTGCTGGCTTGTACTACATAGGAAGGGGCGAAGGGATGCATCAGAGCCTGATCTGCATATAAGGACATGTGCATTGACTTATTAATCAACCAATCTCTCACGATTCGCAGGTTACTTGCTAAATTATACTCGGCCAGATCAGGTAGCCCAAGGCCTCCTCTACCACTCCTACTTTTCAACCAGGACAAAGGAACCCGCGCTTTTTCCCCCCTCCAAACAAATTTTTGTATAGTTCCCTCTATTACTTTGATGTCCCTGCGCTTAACACGTATAGGAAGATTCTGAAAAAGGTAGAGCCATCTGGGTAACAACATCATTTTGACCAGATTTACACGTCCACTAAGGGAAAGGGGGAGACGACTCTAACTGGCCAAACTATCAATCGTTGACTGTATTTGTCGAGGGATATTGGTGTGATAAATACGGTCTGGATCTACTGGAAGTTGTACCCCCAAATATCTCAACGACTCCCCTGCCCACATTAATGGAAAATCATCAGGCCATGTATCCTTTAAATTTGGAGGATAAGCCAGCGCTGTGGACTTAGAGGCATTCAAATTAAAGCCTGAGAATATCCCAAAATCCCAAACCACCCGCATTAAGGCAGGAAAAGACTTCTGAGGGTCCGTAAGGAAAACCAGAAGGTCATCTGCAAAAGCTGTACTCTTGAAAATACGGTCCCCCATCCGGACCCCCCTAATCCCCCTAGTCTGCTGAATGGCAAGAAGATGAACAAAAGAGGCGATAGGGGACAACCTTGCCTGGTCCCTCTAGCCACCCCCAAGGGTTCCGATTGCATTCCATTAGCTATAATGACCGCCTCAGTGTTTGCATAAAGAAGACGCAGTGCCTGCAAGTAGAGGCCCGTAAATCCCATCCATTCCAGCACTGTAAAAAGATATCTCCACTCTACTCTGTCAAATGTCTTTTCAGCATCGAAACTAATAGTGAGATAGGAGATATCCATTTGACGACACTTGTCATAGCAATCAACACACGCCGTATATTAGCAACCGCGTATCGCTGCCTGACAAATCCAACCTGATGGTCCCCAATTAGAGAAGGGATTATAACTGCTAACCTATCCGCCAAGATTTTAGCCAGAATTTTAACATCCACATTCAATAATGATATGGGTCTGTAAGATCCTGGGAGTAAGGGATCTTTCAAACACCACACGGGCTGGATCTGCACTTTCAATATAAGTCCAAAAACACAACAAGTGCAGAAGTCTTATCAGATCCAAAATTTATTAGAATTCTAACATGGTCATATGGCAACTCCACTGTAAATTTTTTGTGTATAATTCCAAGCACAAGTAGGGGTCCCCCGACACGGACCCCGTGTTTCGCCCACTGGCTGCGTTGGGAGGGACAACACCATGAAATAACAAATCTAAAAATAAAATGAAATTAAACTTTTAACATGGATCCTATAAAAACATATAGGGTACAGATCGAAAGTAGTATATCATGATCATATACAAAATTCCACATACCTTCAATAGTTTTGACAATAAGTTGACAAGGAGTGCAAATACCAAATCACCGGGCTGGCCTTTTAAACGCCAAACCACATTTTGGCGCGAATGTCAGGAACCAATCAGATTGTGAGGATGGAAAGCCAATCAGGTCGCGGCAGGTAAGACGGTAGCCATTAAGTGAAGAAACTCCACTCTATTTCATTGTTCAAGCCACCAGGGGTCACTGTGTCCAGGAGATAGATCCATCTCTGTTCCTTTTGTATCAATAATTCAGAAAAATTACCACCCCGAGATGGGGGACGGACCACATCCAGAACAAAGAATCTTAAATCTGTAATTTGATGTTGTTGTATCCAATGTTCCACCAAAGGCTCGTTCTCCCTTCTATTCTTTATATTCGATCTATGTTCAATAATACGGGTTTTTATCATTCGTTTCGTTTTCCCCACATAAAGTTTCTTACATGGACAGTATATTATATATACAACCCCCGTGGTAGTACAGTCGGAGGTGTCTCGAAGCGAAATAACTTTAGATGTTACAGGATGAATAAATTCAGATATGACCATCGTTAGAGGGCAAACTGTACAGTGGCCACATGGTCTGTGGCCACCACTATTCACAGAAGTAACTGGATATTGAACAGTATGGACCAACATATCTTTTAGATTTTTGCCCCTTTGATGCGTGAATCGAAGAGATGCTTGAAAAAACCGATCCAATGATAATGCTGTCCAATGCTTACGGATCAAATCCGAGATGTTTCTGCTCTGTACTGAAAAAGGCAAAATACAATTAATAGAATTATCTTCAGATGTATTTTTCGGTAAGAATAAAAGATCTCTATTAACATATAATGCCCGTTTGAAAGCCCGTTTCAAAATTTTGTATGGGTACCCCCGCTGGGTGAACCGAAGCATCATCTGCTTAGCTTGGGAAATGTATTCATCTTTTGAAGAACATAGACGTCGCAGCCTCAGAAATTGTCCCGTAGGAATATTTTGTTTTAAGAAACGTGGGTGACAACTGTTGTATTGTAAAAGAGTGTTTTTATCAGTCTGTTTGCGGAAGATGGTTGTTTTAAAACCATCCTTCAAAACGGAAATCAAAATATCAAGAAATGGGATGGTATGGGTCTGTATATCAAAATTAAACTGTAGGTGACTATTGCAGTTATTAAGCCAATCTAAGAATACAAAAAACTGTACATCCGTACCTGACCAGATTAAAAAAATATCATCGATATACCTCAACCAAGTTATAAAAAATTGTGACCATGAAGATGGGTAAATGAATTGCTCCTCAAATCTGGCAACATACAAGCAGGCTAGGCTAGGGGCCATCGTGGTGCCCATCGCCGTGCCTTTGATTTGTTGGTAAAACTGTGACTCAAAGGTAAAGAAGTTCTTGGTTAATGCTAGTCGTGCTAAATCCATTAGAAAAGCTGTGGGAGTTCGAATAGGGTCAGGGCGGGAGCTTAAAGTATCCTGAATTACATTCAAGGCTTCTGACTGGGGGATGTTCGAATACAGTGACACAATATCCAAAGTAACTAGATAAACATTTGTATCAGTGGTATGTAGCTGATCCAATAACGAAATTAAATGTGAAGAGTCCCTTACATAGGATCTGATTTTCAGAACAAAGGGTCTCAAAAAGTAATCAAATTTTGAGAGAGGCTCTAAAAGGGAACCTATCCCCGACACAATTGGGCGCCCTGGTGGCTTTTTCTACCCATGTCCGAAATTAATCATATCTCTGCGCTGGTATGAATGATAGGCCTTTATTTAAGGCAGATAGTCACATCAGATAACAATTTACCAGACACATTCACCACTATGTTATTATCATTACTATTTTTCACCTGAAATTGTATGGTTCCCGGGCGGGCATGTTGCGTTTCACTCGATTGTACCCCCCTCTCACACCACGTTCTCGATTGGATAAAAAAGATGTAGTGTTTCTCTCCTCATCAACCCCCACCCCTCAGTATTGTCATAACCATATACATCTGAATTAAACCCCACTTTTCTAGCTTGTTCATTCCTAGCCGGTATTGTTTTATCATCATCTGATGAATCATTAGATGATGAGAAATCACCCTTCATTTATTTCTACCCTTCCTGTTCTTGGATAACCAAATATATACATACCCATTTGTATAATCCCTCTCATCTCTCTGAAGTTTAGATATTTTCGTTTTCTTAATATCTGCTTTTAACACATCAAGTTGTTTCTGATTTTCTTCCAACTGGGCATCCAAAACTTCTTTTGATATTTGTTGTAACCCCCTCCATATCTCTATCACTTTTCTCTTTTAAGTCAATCATCTGTCTTTACTTTGGATATTATAAGTAACATCAGATCATACGAGCATTTGTTAAGTACTGCATTCCAGTGCGCAACAAATTCTTCATCATTCGAAAACATTGATGGTTCTTTAGTCATTCTAAGCCCCCTGGGGATTCTTTTAACATGACAATACTCTGCTAGTGTAGCCGCATGCAATTCCATGTGGATGAGTTTCCTTATGTTTTTCATTAGTTGATTCCAATTCCCTCCCTCAATATTACCACCCATATTTTCTATTAATCGCAATCCGGACAAAATATCAGATGCAGCTTGGTCAGAATAACTGTATAGTTCAGGGGTCCCCAAACTTTTTACACAGGGGGCCAGTTCACTGTCCCTCAGACCATTGGAGGGCCGGACTATAAAAAAAGCTATGAACAAATCCCTATGCACACTGCACATATCTTATTTTAAAGTAAAAAAAACAAACAAAACGGGAACAAATACAATATTTAAAATAAAGAACAAGTAAATTTAAATCAACAAACTGACCAGTATTTCAATGGGAACTATGGGCCTGCTTTTGGCTAATGAGATGGTTAATGTCCGGTTCCATATTTGTCACTGCTAGCCGTAACAAGTGATGCAAGTGTGCATCAGTTAGTCTAGATCTGGTTGGAGATTTCAGATGTTTCATTCTGGAAAAAGTCTGTTCACAGACATAAGTGCTGCCAAAGATGGTTGCCATTTTGAGTGCATGGTTCTTGAGATTAGGATATGTCTCAGAGGGGAGAGATGCATAGAAATTAGGCAAGCTGCTTGACTTGAATGCGTCTTTCAGAGAGTCACAATTCTGCAGTTCAACCAGTTCCATTTGGTAAATTGTATCCACATTTTCAATGTCAATAGAAAATGGGTTACGGAAAAGCTGTATGTCCTGTTCATGGAGATGAGGCTCTTTAAATCTGAATTGGAACTCCTTTTGCAACTTTTCCAGTGAACCCACACATGTTTCTTTTGGGAATGCAATCAAGGGTTTTTCCGCTAACAGATTTTGAGTTAAGGGGAGATGGCAGAAATTTTCCTCCTTCACTTGTTTAATAAGGAGGCCTAATTTTACTTCAAATGCTTTCACATGCGATTGCATATCACAGATGAGCTTCCCTTTTCCTTGAAGTTGCACATTGAAACTGAGTAGCTCTGTTACATCTGTCAGAAAGGCGAGGTGCCATTTCCATTCTGCATCATTGAGCTCTGGTACTTCTTTGTTTTTTGAAAGCATAAAAGCTGTAATCTGTGGAAGTAAGTCATAGAAATGTCTCAAAACTCTCCCTCGACTCAGCCAACAGACTTCTGAGTGGTACAGAACATCTTCATAGGCAACATTTAGCTCAGACAGAAATTCCTGAAATTGTCTGTGGTTTAGTGCATTAGCTCTAATGAAGTTAACACAAGATACCACACTTCACTTCAGTGATTTACTACATAGCGCTTGTTGGTGGATGAGGCAGTGTATGGCTATTGGATGAGAATGGTTTCATTTGTCCATCTCTTGGTTAATGCGAGCAATTACTCCTTTCTTGGACCCCACCATGCTAGGAGCACCATCAGTTGTCACACTGGCTAGTTTAGCCCAGTCCAGCTCCAAATCCTTCACAGTTTGGGAAACCTTTTCATAGGATTCCTCTCCTGTAGTTGTTCCTTTGATACTTTGCAGTGCAGCAAGCTCTTCTGTGACTTCGAAATTGTCATTCGTCCCACGAATAAAAATTAGAAGTTGTGCAGAATCACGAACATCATTGCTCTCGAGTGCCAAGGAAAAATAGGAAAGTTTTCTTGCGGAGTTTTGGAAATGCTGATGCAAATTCTCCCATTTCTTCAATCCTTCGTGTAATTGTAGATCCTGAAAGACTAACTGTACTAAATAAGTCTGCCTTTTCTGGATACATCTCTTTGGCAACAGAAAGAAGGCACTCTTTTAACAAATTCTCCCTCCACGAATGGTCTGCCAGTGCACGCTATTAGCTTGGCAACTTGAAAACTTGCTCGCAGTGATGAAATATTTAGCTGCTTCTGCTTCACAAAAGTATTTTGCTGAGTTGTCAATGTATTTTTCAGTTTTAATATTTTATCTTTTCTCACATCTCTGACCAAACAATCATATTTATCTTTATGTTGAGTTTGATAGTGTCGACGCAAATTGTATTCTTTGAACACAGACACTATATTCTGGCATATCAAACACACAGCTCTTTCCTTATACTGCATGAAAAAGTAATCATAAGTCCACTGTTCTTTGAATATCCTACATTCCGAGTCAATTTTTCTCTTTCTTGACGTCATTGTTTCCTAGGGATTCAAAATTGCTATTAGTAAAATACCAATAGATATATATATACAGCCCTACAAAAACAATATACCAACAATAAGTTTGCCCACACAGAGGCATACAGACTGCACTGCCCATCAATGCAGTCTGATCTGTGTCCACATCATTTCAGCCTCACCAGTGGCCATATTGGTGGAACTCCATTTTTACCTCAGGCTCACACTGGTGCGGTGATGTGGGGCGCCGCAGTCGCAGACCGGATGTGCGTCATATGACGCGCTTCCGGAGCTGTGACGCGTGCGTCCTGCGTCACCGGAAGTAGTACTGTACGTGAGCGACGCCGCACTTCGCAGCGCCGCCACATACAGTACTCCAGGAGCACAGGATGCGGATGCATAAATATTTATTTATTCAGAAAACCAACATAGACTTCAGGAACATTTATCTAATGACCTTTGTAAATGAGTAAATACATGGCAACAAGCAAAAAGTAATAAAACAAGGCAAAAAAGGCAGAGAAGCGTTAACAGTTGCTGACTGTTGGCAAGGCAACATGAACGCTTCCCTGCAGTAAATATAAAGAGCTGACGTATTCTTTGAAAATTCTAAGCAGCACAAGCCCTCCTACAGTAAATATAAAAACAGCTGACGTACTGTTTTAATTATATTTAGTGGATCCTTAGTTCAGCTAATCAGTAGGAATTAATCAGCTGATAGGCGGTTTAAAACAGGAAACAATTCAATTAAAAAATGACTTTAATTTCACTGAAATAGGAAGTTCAACCAGGACAGTCAGATGAGGCAAAAGATTAAAAAACAAAACAAAATCTGACTGAAGTCTGTAGCTGTCACATAAAAATATTAACTTCAGAACAAAGTACATTCAAAAAACAAACGGAGGTCTGTAGTCACAGCAAATACTAGCTTCAAAACAGAAGTGTATTTAAATACACAAATTACTAATTAATGAAGTAATTAGTAAACAAACACTCTAAACATTCAGAATTAAAAAATTAACTAGCATTAAAATAATTAATTAAAATAACAAAGGCAACTGACTGGAGCTCAATAAATACCAGTCTTTCTCTGTTGTAGATTGTTGCCAAGGCAACCTGGAAGCTTCAGCTACGCTGTTATATTCCTCAGCTGTTAAATTCAACAGCTGAGGAAAGTTCTCTGTCCCGCACTGAATCCCTGCAGCACCATAGACCCTCTTGATATTCAAATGCACGCGCGATGACGACCCGACCCGCGTGCACATGAAAAAGGGCACAGGGATGAAAAAAGTTCCATCAGTGATCAGTACGCGCGCGTGCCTCTGATAACATTGTAACCGTCTCTAAAAAGTCAAGAAAGAGGTCCAGACAACTGATCCGCAAAGATAGACTTTTATTGCCAGCAAGATGCAGCTAAGACAATGGCTCAGTACAACTGCATGCCACTCCCCGGGCGGGGTGGACTTTTATACATTCTTTCAAGTAGGTGTAGCTTATAATCAGACCATTGTTTTCGTCATTTAATTGACGTGATACGTTAGACATTTTATAGCAGCAATCGTATTAATACAATACAAATTATTATTACAAAATGGTAGTGCGTTTCACTGAATGTCAGTACGTAAGTACGTAATGCATGCCATTGCGTTTCAAATGTTAGTGCATTCAATATGGCCGTGCGTTTCAATGCGTTTCATCGCTGGCGTTGTTACTAGAAGTTTTCAGTTTTTCTCATTCAACGATTGGTCATAAGATTGAACTCCTTCATTCCTCCCTTTGATACTTCAACTTCTTTAGAAGGTGAAAGTATCACCTTCTCCCATGAGGTAGCTGAAAAGACAAACAAAAATTAGTATCATGAACATTCAGTGTGGACCCTAATATTTTGTTAGGTCGTTGGTTTCTTCACCGGGGTTGAGACGAGGGGTCCCTAGTGGAGCATCCCCCTTTGTATCCGGGCTTAACCCTAACAAAATGATAGTCCATTTACATTAGTTAGATTAACTAATTCAAAGGTTAGTTGAAGAATCATCATCTTCTGAATCTGAGGGAAATGTTGAAATTGAAGTATATTGATTCATCATCATGATTTGGGCTGCTGCTCTTCGGTCAGCTATTGTTTCCATCATTGCACGCAAGTTCCTAAGTAAAAGAGGAAAGCATAATGGAATTATAGCACAAGAAAGTAAACAAAGTATTACAGGAATGAAAAGTTCCTTGAGTCCCGGGATGGAGGATAACCAACTAGGCATTGATGTAGTCCAATCAAAAGCCCCGGACCAGATCTGCACAGGAACATGAGCTAGTCGCACCATACGATCAGTGATTTCTTCAATGACTTTGCTTTTATCATCGATCTGTAAACAACAATTAGAAAGGTTAAATTTGCCACACACTCCACCTTCCTGAGCTAGAAGGTAGTCCAGTGCTAATCGGTTCTGATATACAGCGGAAATAAGTTTTGTGTTTTGTTTGGCCAAAATGTTTAGAGCCATTGCAGAATCATTGGTGAGAAGCTCAAGTACTGCTTGGAGTCTGATGAGACGATTTAACATATAGATTGGTGTTCTGTATCCATATGAACCATCTTCTGCCCAGGTCGCTGGTCCATAGTATTGTACGATACGCTCTGGTGGCCAATCTTTGTCAGTCCAATCACCGATTGCAACTTTATTTCTTCTTCGTCGTTTGTTGGGTTTCATTGAGCTGTATATTGGAATACCCAAAGTTTCTCCTGCTGCAATTGGTAACAGGAAGAAACTAGGACATATGGTTGCTAGGAAACATGTTCCATACCAGTTAGGAGGTAATTGCTCATAAGCTCTTCGTCCGCATACAAAGTAATATCCATCAGGGGATATGAATGATGTTGAAGATATACCAGCTGCTTTCCATGTAGCATTCAGAATTGGTTCAGTCCAGAATGAATCAGGTATAGTAAGATTCTCTGTTTGCCACCATTTATAGCCATCTGTGGTAACTGTAAGGACTCCTGTACACGGTGAATTACCAATTGATACAGTATACAGCTTAGAATGTTCTCTTGCTAAGCATTGTCGGCCAACAACATCAGTCTGAAGGGCCCATTCATAGGGATTGTTCTTTCGGTTATATGTTATGGTGACGTTTAAAGCATTCAAGTCTGATTGGAAGATTTCCTTAGCTTCCCAAGGCCATTGTTCTCCAATATTGGTACCTCCACATTCAAAGCAGTTTTTCACTTCCAAAGATAGGGCTATATTTTCGGCCAGATTTACGAACATGTTCCTGGCTTGATGTGAAATAGCATGTTTCTTGAGTTCCTCGTCAAAGTGAGATACTTCATCGAAGAATGATTGATATCCGACTATTGTAGTTTGATGTATGATAGGGCGCGGCTTGTCTCTTCGTTGAGTGATTGTAAGGTATGTCATAGGGTCTCCTCCTAATCCATTGATTCCAAATCCCCATATATCTTGCCAAGGGGAGCCTTCAGTCCTAATGGTCCAGTCTAAAGAGACAATATTATCAGTTCCTTTCTTTAATGTACCCACTCCTGGGCACCCCGAGTATCCCCCTCCTGTATAATCACACACTAAGTTCCATCCTGAAAATTCAATATCTCCAGCGCATGGTAACCAACTGGATGGATTGTATGCCCGATTGTATGGACAGAGATGTTTGTGGTTAAAAACATATGCTGCTTTCCATGAATCAGATCTACATTTGACAGCTAGTGGATGCTTATCAATTGCTTCACACGCATCAAAGGTAAGTGTGACACTGGAATGTCCTCCCATCAAGACTTTAGTAGAATTAACGTAATATAGTATTCCTTTTCCATCTGGTACAATGTGAGTTGTTGGACTTTTCGGAAGTCCGGCTGTAAGCGTTACATTGTAGTACTTAGGAGTCGTTGGAGAATGACAAATAACCTTGTTGTTTAGTATACAGCGATGAAAAGACTGATATCCTTGAGTAGTATTTAAGGAACAAGCAGGTTTGGTTGTACAGGATGATGGTGGCTGAGATTGGTGTATGATTGTAGAGACAAGTTGAAATCCATCTTGGGTTGTAGTGCGTACTTGCTTGATACATTCAGTGCAATTCTTACTCAAGGGAGAGTTAAGAGATCTTGTTATTGTGCACAGGATTATTATTAGGAACTGTATAATTCGTTGAAGATAATGAAAATGATCCATAGTAAAGCAGAACCGATGATGTAGATAGCACTGATGAACCATTTCCAAGCACTATTAGATGGGCATATAATACTCAAAATGGTAATTAGAAGAGCACAGATGGCCCACTTCCAAAGTGATGTAGTCATGTATTAGTATGCCTGCAGAGAAGGAAAAGAAAGAAACACATTATTATTCTTCAGTATTTCAATTTTATCATTTACTCAGCTGTAGAGTTGATACATTTCCGGGTGAATTTTAATTTGTTTTCTCCTGTTCTGGAAACCTGCCAAGTACTGGAGGCAGGTTTAATTCGGGTCCAATGAATCCATGATGGGCACCCAGAGACTTTCACAGCAGTGGGAGTAGTCAACAGTATAGTATGTGGTCCTTTCCATCGAGGTTTGAGACAGTCAGATTCATCCCATTCTTTTACCCAAACAGAGTCGTTAACATGAAATGGATGAGTAGGCATAATCAAAATTAGTGGCTCCGTTTCACATGTATAGTTGCGGATTGCCACTACTGTGTCATGAAATCCTTTTAGTTGTTTGCTGAGTGACATTTCTCCTTGGATTTGTAATGATTCAGGAAATGATGGAAGTGGTGGTGGCCTTGCATACACATCATCTCGTATGGTGTTAAACCAGATTTTCTTGGAATACATCGAATATGTAACAGAGCTAACGGTAGGACATCTGGCCATTTGGTTTTTGTTTCTTGACATAATTTGGCTAATTGACTTTTCAAAGTTCTATTAGCTCGTTCAACTGTTCCACTGCTTTGTGGTCTCCAGGCGCAATGTAGATGCCAGTTAAGGCCTAAAACCTTGCTTAACTGTTGTGTGACTTCGCTAGTGAAGGCTGGTCCATTGTCGGAATTTATTTGTCTTGGCAGTCCGTATCGGGGTAAGATCTGATAAAGAAGTAGAGTGGTCACTTCTTTAGCTGTTTCTGTCCGTGTAGGTATAGCTTCAACCCATCCGGTGTAAGTGCAGACTGCTACTAACATAGCTTTATATCCTTTTGAAGGAGTCATGTGAGTGAAGTCAATTTGACAAACTTGAAATGGTATAGTTCCTCGAAGAACATGTCCAGGGGCAGGGCCAGGTCCATTTCGAGGGTTGTTCTTTGCACACGTAACACACTGATTAATTGCATGTTTAGTTAGCTGAGTGATCCGATTGATGTAATACGTTTTTTCCAGTAGTCTTGCCAATGAATCACGACCAAGGTGTGTATTATCATGTGCTTCTTTAACTATTGTCCAGGCAATAGTTTCAGGTATCCATATCCGACCATCTTGTATAATCCACCATCCGTTTTGTTGATGAAAATGTTCATATTGTGCCCATTCATTCTCCTCTGTGGTATAAATGGGTATCTCAGTCGGGAACTGTAAAAGAGGGCATGTAGTTGTGGTTGCTTGAAATTGTTCTTGAGCTGCTTCCTTTGCTGCGTGATCTGCTCGTTGATTTCCCCGAGCAATAGGATCTGATTTCCGAGTATGTGCTTTACAATGCATTACAGCCACTTTGCGAGGTAACCAGACAGCATTTAATAATTCATGTACTTCAGGTGCATTGGTTAGTTGCTTTCCTTCTGCAGTTAGAAATCCTTGTTCTTTATATAGGGCTCCATGTACTTGAATGGTGAGGAAGGCATATTTAGAGTCTGTGTAGATATTTACAACTTTTCCTTCTTGTAACTGTAGAGCTCGAGTGAGGGCAATTAATTCAGCTTTTTGTGCAGATGTTCCTGGAGACAAAGGTTCGGATTCAATAATTTCATCTTCAGAGACCACAGCATATCCAGCAACTCGTACCCCATTTATAACTTGGCTACTTCCATCAGTGAATAAAGTCCATGCCCCTTGCCAAGGTTGATCTCTCAAATCAGGTCGACTAGAATGTACTGTAGCCATGACTTCTTCACAGTTATGAGTGATTGGTTCAGGTGCTGGCATTAGAGTGGCAGGGTTCAAGTTTTTACTGTCTTGTATTTTAATTTCAGGAGTTTCACATAACAAAGCTTGATACTTGACAAGACGTGAATTAGTCATCCATTTTGGTCCATGAGTTTCGAGTAGGCCTTGAATCATATGAGGAGTTGTTACTTGCAGAGTTTGTCCAAATGTTAATTTAACAGCTTCAGGTATCAATAAGCATGCGGCAGCGATGCTTCGAAGGCAACCAGGCCATCCTTTAGCAACATTGTCCATTCCTTTTGACAAATATGCAACAGGTCGTTCCCATGATCCTAAAGTTTGAATCAATACCCCCTATGGCCATTCCTTTTTTCTCATCTATGAACAAATGAAATGGTTTCATTACATCGGGTAATCCCAGAGCAGGGGGTGAAATTAGAGCTTCTTTCAGTTGATGTAAGCTTGCTAGTTCATGTCTTTCCCATCTGAAGGGCAGAGATTCTGCTTCTTTGCCTTTTAGTTTATCATATAATGGTTGGGCTAAAATTGCATAGTTTGCGATCCAAAGTCTACAGTATCCTGCGACTCCTAGAAATGCACGAAGTTCTTTTTTGCAGGTAGGTACAGGCTGATTTCTTATAGAACTTGTACGAGAAATTCCAAGGCAACGAGTGCCTTCTCGGATACGAAAGCCCAAATATTCTACTTCTATTTCACAGATTTGCGCTTTCTTTTTGCTTGCACGGTACCCTTTCGAGTACAAAGTCTTTAACAAATGTAGGGTTGATACTGCATATTCATGATAAGTTTCTCTGAACAACAAGAGATCATCCACATACTGTACAACTGGTCCATACATAACTTGGTACATTTTCAGGTCCTTGGCCAGCTGTTCTCCGAACAGAGTAGGTGAATGCTTGAATCCTTGCGGTAGACGAGTCCAAGTATACTGCTGTTTTTCTCCAGTTAGGGCATTTTCCCACGTGAAGGTGAAGATTTTCTGACATTCCTCCGCTATTGGAACGGAGAAGAAAGCATCTTTGAGATCAATGACACTGTACCATTTGGAGCTAGGAGAAACTTGAGCCAGAATTGAATAAGGATTTGGTACGAGAGCTACCAGGTCCGCTACTTGATTATTCACTTTTCTTAAGTCTTGTACTGGTCGGTAATCATTAGTTCCTGGTTTCTTTACTGGTAATAAAGGAGTGTTCCAAGCAGATCGAATTCGTCGAAGAATACCTAAGTCAAATAATCTCTGTAGATGTATTTGAATTCCTTGTCTGGCCATGTATGGAATGGGGTATTGAGTTTGATTGATGACCTGTGCATTTTCTTTCATTTCAATCCATATAGGGATAGCTTCATTAGCTAATCCCCCTGGGTTATTTTCAGACCATACTTGAGGTACACTGTCATTAGTTGCCTTCGTTTTTCATTGAGAGGTGTTTTCTTCTTCATATCGATGCTCAATGGTTTTTTTCAATAACAGGAAGATGTAATCTCCATTCTTCTTGAAGAGGGCAAATTAAGGAAACTGGATTATCAGCAAAGGAAGCTTTAATTTCACCATTTGATTCAAACTGTAAATTTGCTCTTAGTTTGCAAAGAAGATCTCTACCAATTAATGGCACTGGACATCCTGGAACATAAAGAAATTGGTGAGATACTAAGTGTCCTCCAACTCGAATTTGTCGATTCTGAAGAATAGGAGCTGCTAGTGGTTTTCCAGAGGCCCCTACGATGGAAATGCTTTTTGATGTTGGATTAGTTATTGCAGTAGTCATGACTGATCGCTGTGCTCCGGAATCCAATAATCTTTTAAACGTTTTTGTTCCCACTTTTATCTCCACTAAAGGGTCAAGTGGAAGATTTTCCTTGTCTAGTCAAGAGTCTTGCCCAGCATTGTCACCATCATCTCCAGACATCTCATCTACTGCCATTTGCCACTCAGATTCTTGTGATTTAGGTGGTTTATACCCTTCCCCTTTTCGTTGTGGTGTCTCTGGACAATCAGATTTCCAATGTCCTTCTTGTTTGCAATATGCACACTGATTCAATCCTAGAGGCACTCTTCCCCCTCTGAACGGTCCTCCTCTAAACAATCTTCCTCTAAACGGTGTTCTAAATGGCGATCTGCCTCTTCCTCTATTCCCAGGATATCCTTGATAATATTTGGCTTGGTCCCCAATGTTGGTCTCTTCCATGGCTGCGGCTAGAAGACTAACGCTTTCTCTAATTCGGCGGCCAGTTTCTTTTTTATCTTTCTTTTCTTCTTCTATTTCCCGATTACCATAAACTTTATCCGCCATTACTTTTAATTGGCTGATAGTCATTCCTTCAAATCCCTCTGTCTTCTGAAGTTTTCGACGTATATCGGGATATGATTGTCCCACAAAGCTCATTACTATAATGGAATGGTTTTTCGAATCTTCTGGATCAAAAGGACTGTATTTGCGATAGGCATCCATCAGGCGCTCTAAAAAATCTCCGGGAGTTTCGTCTTTTTTCTGCACTACGTCCTGTATTTTACTCATATTCATAACTTTTCTTTTCCCTTTTCTCAAAGCTTCTAGGAAGGCTTTTTGGTAGGCGGCGATGCGCTCTCGTCCTGTTGATGTCTGGTAATCCCAAGAGGGGTCTGTGAGTGGGGCAAATTCTCTCATTGCTTCATCGGGGCTGCCGTCTGACCCAGCTCCCTCTCTAGCCGATTCTTCCATGTTCTGTTGTATCTGTCGTCGTTCTTCTGTAGTAAAAAGGAAAGAGGCTAAATGGCGAACATCAGCCCAATTAGGGTTGTGAGCTGTAAAAATTCCAGATAAAAAATCAATCATCTGGTCTGGCTTTTCGACGTATGATGGACCATGTTGCTTCCAATTAAAAAGATCATTAGATGAGAAAGGTACATATGTGAATAACTTTGTTTGTGTAGTGCGATAATCATTTTCTTCCGTGGGTGGCACAGGCACTACTGTTGCAGTTTCTCTAATCGGTAGCTGTAAACTCGCGGTTTGGGTTTTACTGCGAGTGCAGTCTGAAACGGAGGGTTCCGCTTCTATTTCTTCTTTTGTCGCACGTGCTGTTCTGATAAAAGATCAACTTGTTCATGAGAGGGGGTCACTGACAAACTAGGCAAATGAGGATATATCGGAACATATGGTGGCGGAGAGGGATTTTCCGGTTCATCTGCTAATATGGGTTTCGCTATAGGAGGCTGTGTGTTAACTTTCTCTTGCTTTCCGTCATCTCCTTTAACTACAAATATGGCCGCCATAGATTACGTATCTACTTTCGTAGTCAAAATGGCCACCCTCTCTCTTCTTTTCCGGTTTGAGGACTTCCGGTCTTTGGATTTTTGTATATGCGCCACCATTACGAGGGCGGCTCCCTCCACTAACCTTTTTGCCCACGACGGTGGATCTAAAATGACTGCAATCCAGGCATCGATATACGGTATATCTTAGGGACATCCTGGATTACCTTCTACTATTACTATATTTTGAACTTTCGTGGCCGTTTGAAAATCAAAAGTTCCGCTCGGGGGCCAATTAGCAGATAGACTCGGCCATTTATGTGCGCATCGCTGAATCATTCCGGTTTTCGTGCATTTGTGCTTATCAAACACTTCACTAAAGTATTCCGTCATGGTTTTTAATGGAGTAGAACCTCCCCCTCCCATTTTAGAATAGAATCACAGACAAAGGAGGGAAGGGAAAGCGGATAGGTAAGGGGTCCGTATCCGCCAGACACAAAAGGGTCACAATCGCCTCGACTAGGACACGGTCGCCCGGCCTAGAACTGCGAGGCCACTCGTTCTTTCACACACACAAGAAACCTGTTCCCAAATTATTCCCAAATCAAAGTGGTTTCAGAGCTTAATTCCTACTTGCCACTGCGCGGGGCTTGATCAAGGCCCCCTCGATCCTTCGTGATAATGGATCGGCTTGAAACTTATTCTTATCTTATTTCTCTTTTTTCCCAAAATACTTGCCTGCAAAGTTCTTCCGATCATCAAGAAAGCCTTCTTTCCGGATCACCAGCCCAGAAGTCTCAGAAGATTTTCTGTGGAATGGTCCCCTCAGAAACCTGATCGCTGAACTCAGCGGTGGCCACTCACCAGGTAAGTCTGGGGGATCGCTCCGCCACCAAACTACCGGACCAACTGGGGGGCTAATATAGCGTCCCCGGCACCTCCTGGCTGGCTCGCCAAATGTAACCATCTCTAAAAAGTCAGGAAAGAGGTCCAGACAACTGATGCACAAAGATAGACTTTTATTGCCAGCAAGATGCAGCTAAGACAATGGCTCAGTACAACTGCATGCCACTCCCCGGTCGGGGTGGACTTTTATACATTCTTTCAAGTAGGTGTAGCTTATAATCAGACCATTGTTTTCGTCATTTAATTGACGTGATATGTTAGACATTTTATAGCAGCAATCGTATTAATACAATACAAATTATTATTACAAAATGGTAGTGCGTTTCACTGAATGTCAGTACGTAAGTACGTAATGCATGCCATTGCGTTTCAAATGTTAGGACCCAAAAAGCACAAAGGAAGGAGATCTATAAAAGCCGTCAGGATGAACAAAAGGATAGATGCCTGATGTCTTGTAAATTCCTTTATTGAAGTGGAGACAAATTTTGTGTTTCAAATGTTAGTGCATTCAATATGGCCGTGCGTTTCAATGCGTTTCACCGCTGGCGTTGTTACTAGAAGTTTTCAGTTTTTCTCATTCAACGATTGGTCATAAGATTGAACTCCTTCAACATCACCGGTGCGCGCGCGCACACCGCGCACAGGCAAGACCAGCGGCGTCGGCCCTGATCAAGCCAACCTCGAGGCCGACACACCGCAAGCCCCAAAGCAGCCCGACCCAAGCCCCGACAAAAGGCAAGCGGAAATGAAGTCTTAACACGTACCTTAAACGGTTCAAAGCAGCGCGAGTCCCCCTGTTCCCACTGAAGCCTCTTTTAAATAAGAAAAGTGCACGCGCACGATTTAACCAGCTTGTTGAGCCCAGCCACGCATGCGTGCGTCTGACGTCACGTGTGTACCCCAACGGCAAACACATCGGAACGCGCAAATCGCAGCAAGACCCAAAACACTCGCTGCAGTGCTCGAACCATGCGCTGGCAAGCCCCCCGAACGATGTGCAGACGAGCCCTGTCGGCAACCTCCCGCCCAAGCTCCACCATAACCCACTCTAACTAAAGGTAAAGTCATAACAAATTGTTGGACCCATATACATTTATTATATGTAGAGGGATGCCATTATAATTTGCATCTATGCAAAAAACACTTCCTTTTACAGCTTCTATTGTCTTTTCAGCTGTTGTATTTTTTTGTTGCTAAAAATTATTCATATACCAGAATTTACATTTTCATAGTCTCCTGACCAAAAGGATGGGTGGTCCTCCCATCCTTTTGGTCTTTGAGGTATTCCACACTCTTTAGCATCACCAAGTCACATTTCCTTTCCTTCAAAAAGGAAAACACAGCCTCACATTTAACCTGGCTTTTTACCCTGCTTACGTTCACACTGAGGAAGATGAACATGGTGCTTATTTTGACTTATGATGGACTCGCCACCTGTCTAGGTTCTTTCCTTTTATTCGTTTTTTTCTTCTTCCTCCCTTTGTAGATCTTTGATTCCAGGTCTGTTGTCCTTTGGAATTTTTTGACGGCTGCGTACTCTAAATATCTTTGTTTTTCCACCACTTTCACTGCCACTCGCACCTGTTGTGTCCTCTGTATTGTTCCCTGTTGTGTCTTCTGCTTGCTTTTTCCTCTTTAAACATTGAGAATTGTCCATTGCTTCCTCCTCCTCATTTCCTTCCACTGCTTCTTCTACATGGGACTTCTCTCTTGTCTCATCTTTAGATCTCCATGTTATAATGGGCTGTAAGATGTTTTGTAAGGCATTAAGGGTCTCAACTTTTTTTTTTTTTTTAATTTAAAGTTTTATTGTTTCGGATAACAAACACACAATGAAAATTTACCCACCGGCACATAAACTTCAAAACTCTAAACAGAAATATGTCTAACTATCCATACCCGACCACTAAGTTCCCCTTCCCCTCCCTGACCCCTCTGGTTGTACGCTTCTACTTTCAGTGATTAAAATGTTCTGAATGCCCACATACCCTCCACTGGGTTATTAGCATAGTGTGTAATGAAAAATAAGTGTAATTCAGTTAGCAGTGCTACTCTTCGTCCATTGGTCATAAGATTGCCACAATTTCTGGAAATTGTCCAACCGATCCTGTCACATAGCATTTAATTTGCTTAGATAATAAATATTAGCCATTCTTTTCCATACTTCTGGACTTGATGGGCAAGCCTCCTTTTTCCATGCAGCCGCTATAGTCAGCCATGTTGCAAGTGCCACCTGAGTTATCAATGTCTGAGCTTTGCTGAGATCCGGATAGAGAAAGGTGAGTAAACAGCATTTAATCTCTTTGGATACCAGGTGACCCAGTATCGTATGGCATTGACATTAGGAAAAATGTCCACATTGCAGGAATCTAGCACTTCAATTAGTGATGGATAACAGTGGCCCCCAGCTACTTTGCGCTCTAGTTGATGAACAAAAACAATAAATTCAGCCTCTTCTATTGTAATGCCATACAAAGTGCATGAGACTGTAGACTTTCCCTTTGGCCAAAGTCCTTGGCTGTTGGCATACAAGCAGTAGAAGCTTACATCATACCATAGACATCATCCTGAAAGCGATTATTCAATTCAGATATCTGATAGTCAATGATCTCATTCCACAGATGTCACAAATCTTCATTGCTCTGCATACTTGCTGATTTGCCCAAATTAGAAAAAAGTGTATCCGCAATCTTTTCAGATAGCTTTCTTTTTCGAAAGGAAGACACATCCCATTTTTCAATAACTGGAGAACTTTGTCAGTCATTCAATGTGTTGGTTCTATAGGGAGGAGGAAGAGCCTAGTGGTTAGAGCAGTGGGTTACGAACTAGGAGACCAGGGTTTGAGTCCCACTGTCACTCCTTGTGACCTTGGGCAAGTCACTTTACCCACCATTGCCTCAGGTACAAACTTACAGGTCTATCCAGTACCGAGCGGTAGGAAGAGCTGCGTTAGTGCCCAGTGCACCCGCGGTTGCCGCACACACAGTGCAGCTCACCTACCGTTCGATCCTGAACTATAATTTCATGCAAATGTAAACCGCGTCTAAGAAGGATCCGTGAAGCGTTAAGCCCGCGCAACCCATTTTACTGGATAGAGCGCCTATACAGGATCCTGGGTGAGCGGGCCTAACGCTTGACGCCACGCTGGTATCTGTCATTTGAAATGGTAGGAGGAGGGGAGGGGGGACTGGTATCTGTCATTTGAAATGACAGATACCAGTCCCCCCTCCCCTCCTCCCGAAGTGGCGAAGCAACTTACTTTTTGCAGCCCCTCCGGACATCGGACGACCTCTCCAGCTGCTGGCGAAGATGGACGCCTGCAAGTAAGCTGCTTCGCCGCTTCACACTGTCAGTGTCTCTTCTTCCCTCCTCCCGGAGCAAGGCTGCTTTGCAGCCCCCTCCGATGTTCGGAGGGGCTGCAAAAAGTAAATCGCTTCGCCGCTTCTTAATGCCAGCCCCTTCTTCCCTCCTCCCCGGAGCAAGGCTGCTTTTCGCGCCCTGCCTCCCGCTGGGCGACTTACTTTTTTTTTTGCTGCCCTCCGGCCATCAGCAGAAACGGATCGTGGCTCCCCTGCCGCCCGGCGAAGATTGACGCCTGCTCGGGGGAAAGCCGCCCTGTGCATGCAATTGGCCGCTCAAGACGTGACGTCACAACGTTTGGCGTCACGGCATGTGATGCCAAGCGTCTTGTGGCTGGAAAAAGTGACATGGCCAGTTGAAGGACCGAAATAAAGGGCCGAAATAAAGAAATCATCCCCCTGGATTTTTATACTCGATATAGTATAAAACATTTTTATACTTTACTAATTTATACTCCGTAGAACAGTGGTTCTCAACCTTTCTAATGCCGTGACCCCGCAATACAGTTCCTCATGTTGCGGTGACCCCAAATCAAAAAATAATTTTGGTGGCTACTTCAAAACTGTAATTTTGCTACAGTTATGATTCGGAATGTAAATACCTGATATGCATTATGTATTCTCATTGCTACAAATCAAACATAATTTAAACATAGTGATTAATCACAAAAACAATATTTAATTATATGTTGAGAAATATTTATTACTAATTCCAATAAATAACATTTCACCATGGCATAGCATGGGTTTAAATATAACAACAATTCCAAATAAATAACATTTCACCATGGCATAGCATGGGTTTAAATATAACAACAGTAATATAACAGTAAACAACAGTGCAATATTTTGCAACAGTATGCTGCCAAATTCAGTGAGATGGTTGTGGTTGCTTTTTGCTTACCAATTCAGAAATGATTACACACAAAGCACCTTACACTTACACAGTATTGTGTGTATGGTGTGTGTACTGTTTTTACATTATTAACCTTTTTTACACCAGCAGGCTGTCTCGCAGGCTCTCTTGGCTCTCCGCCTCTTGCCTCTCCGCCTCCTAGGCTTCTGTCCTCCGGCGCTTGCTGCGTCCGCCCACTGATGACGTCAGCAAGCGCCGGACACATGTAATGCGCTGCTATGGACTGTGGAGCGTTCCCCCCGCTTCCCTCGCCCCTTAGGCCCCTGACGGATGATGCAATCACATCTGCGCATGCGCACAGGCATTCAGTTTGGAACGCGCATCCATAACGGCGTGTGTTCCAGCTGAATAGCGCTGCTGCAGACGGTAGCGCGACTTCTCAGCGGCTAAAGCCATCAGAAATATGTATTTTCCGATGGCTTTAGACCAGTGGTCCCCAACCTTTTTTGCACCAGGGACCGGCTTCAAGCAAGACCATTTTTCCATGGCCCGGCAGGGCGGGGCAGGGGCGGGGCTTTGGTCATATGGGGGCGGTGTTATGGAGGGGGTTGGATTTTAGTGCACACTTATCATTTAATTATGACATTTATAATGTGAATGTGACTCAACTCACCATAGGTTCTCACATGCATGACACACTGACCCATGATCGTCACGGGGCTAGATGTAAAAGTACAGTTTGTATCCACGGGAACCCCCTGACCCACAATAATGGATGTAAAGCAGAATTATGACATTCCCCATACAACTCACCCTACAAAAAAGATATTCTGGTGACATCTCAGTAACAGTAACTCAAACTCCTCCTTCTTCCAGGCTCAATAGCCCTACTTATGAAAAGACAGCAGTTTACCACCAATGCATGTCCTCTTGAGAAAACACAACAAATAAGACCAATACAAACGCTTACATGCTAGCAAAATATTTCATCTCGGTAACAGACACAGAACCGACCTAACATACTCCCAGGATCTGTAGTAAAGCACATAAACTAATCTGCACACAGTTACACCTGTATTATGGAATACACTCAAACAGGAGCAACCCTATCTATGAAAAGGCAACACTACAAATATTAAATCAGGTCCTAAAAACCAATACACCTCTTATTAGGAAAACAGAACTAGCAAGCAGCTATAGATCCCCACACAGAAATAATTGTAAAACTATACTAATAAGCAGAATAAATGTTTCAAAACAGCTATGAACAGAATAACATCCAACAATTAAAAACTCATAAAAACTATTAAACATTCTCCAAACACCAATAAAATATTTCCAAAAAGCAGACATCACACAATTAAAATGGCAGTCAAGAAAAATAAACTTAAAAAGCCACTTTTACTTACCCCCTCCAGCAGCTGTCCTACTCCCCTTCCCTGCAGGCCGTGGCACGCAGCAGTAGAAGCTAAGCTCTATACTTACGGTTCTCTTCCTTAGTGCCCATGACTCACACACACACCATACCAGTCATGCCCCCATGACCAGTTTCTGTCTCTCACACACCAATCATCTCCCAAACAGTCTTTGGCACACACACACACCAGTCACCTTCCTGAACAGTTTCTCTCATGCCATACACACACACAGGCTTCCCACTCCCGTGTTCTACTTACATATATGGGCTTCTCACTCTCATAATCACTTTCTCTGTCTCTCTCTCTCTCACACACACACACTCACCAGTCTCTCACTCCCATGTTCTCTTTCAGATATACAGGCTTCTCCCTCCCATGATGTGTCTCACACACACACCCAGGTTTCTCACTCCCATGCTCACTCTTCACATGCACAGGCTTCTCATTCCCATAATCACTTTATTTCTCTCTCTCTCTCTCTCTCTCACACACACACACACACCAGTCACCTGATCTCGCTCATGCACACACACACACACAGGCTTCCCACTCCCATGCTGTCTCACACACACCCAGGTTTCTCACTCCCATGCTCACTTCTCTTCACATGCACAGGCTTCTCATTCCCATAATCACTTTCTCTCTGTTACACTCACACCAGTCTCTCTCATTTCCATGCTCACTCTCCACGTGCACAGGCTTCTCATTCCCTGAATCACATTCTCTCACATTCACACACACCAGTCTTTTTCTCTCACACACACAGTCACCTTACCAAGCAGTCTCTCTCTCTCATGCATGCACACTCACCCAGGTTTCTCCCTCCCATGCTTTCTTTCACCCCCTCAACACCAGGCTTCTTACGTCCATGCTTTCTCACATACCCAGACTTCTCACTTCCATGCTTTTTCTCTCTCACACACACACATCAGTCACCTCCCTGACTAATGTCTCACACTCTCACATACACATCAGTCATCTCCCTGACCAATCACTTTCATTGTCTCTCACACACATCAGCTCTCTGACCAGTCAATCACACACATGCTGGCTGCCTGCTTCTCTCTCTTTCTCTCACTCACTTCCTCTCTCTTTCCCCCCCCCCCCCCCCCCCCCCCCGAGCACAAACGCTAGCTGCACCACCTCCTCCTCCAGCCCCCGCAGGCCAAGAAAGAAGAATCCCATCGGCCGCGGGAGGCTCACGTTGCTGTCTCCTTTACCTATTATCAGCTGCTTCGATTGCTCGGGGGCGATGCTGCTGTCGCCGCTGCTATTTTTTCATGCGGCACGGGCCGGCTCTTTCTCCTTCCCGCGCACCGCGTATCACTTCCTGTTCCGGGTCAGAGGGAGGGGGGCGGGCGCGCGGGAAGAAGAAGAGGCCAGCCGCGGATGCCACAGCTTTTTTTTTTTTTTGCACCGCTGCCATTCCCGCTGGGCTTGAACGTGCTGATAGCCCAGCGGCAACGGCAGCAGGGAAGGAAGAGCAGCGGGAGAGACCGGGAGCGCGCGACACACTTGGCGGCGCCGCGGACCGGCAAAAAACTCCCACGGCCCGGTCCCGGTCTGCGGACCGGTGGTTGGGGACCCCTGTGTTTTGGTCGTTCGACCCCCGCCGGGGTCGCGACCCACAGGTTGAGAACCGCTGCCGTAGAATTACTAATTTATACTCCATAGAGTTACTTACCAAAACCTATAGAAATTAAATAGAGAAGATTGGTGCCTGTACCTGTACCTGTACCTGTACCATGGTATGGAAATGGTAAAAAGGATGCTCTTTGGCAAGCATATGCGCTCATGTTATAAAAAAGCTTGAATGTACACATATGTGTGTGCAGTTTTAAGTGGCTGCACGCCTACGCGTGCAAATGCCGCTTCTAAGTGGGGATTTTAAAATACACGCGCCCTGATACCAATACCAACCAGTTTGTTTCCATTTCACCCATGTATGGTGTAGGACTTCCAAGCACCCCTGGTTTTTAGCCTCCCCTACCCTCCCTTCTACCCTGTTAGCCCCTTCCTTACACACACACATATTGCATATTTAGCTCATGTCTTTCATTGGACGTCTCATGACAGGGACTCAGTGGCCAGGTCTTAGTACCCAGTGAGCCCTCATATGAGTGTTAGGTGTATGTATGCGCCCGACCCCAGCCTATGTTATATCCATCTGTGCTGTAACGATCCAGTCCGACCAGTTGTACCGTGGGATTGCATGTGCTCCTGTTTCTGTTGAGTGTCTGTTGAGTGTCTCTGTATTCCGTTATGCTCTTCGTGTGTTCTATCAATTTTCTTGTATTCTATGTTCTTCTCTCGTATTCCATGTTCTCCTCTTCTGTTTCTGCTCGGTTTCCCTTTGTATTCAATGTGCTCCATATGGCCACAGTATCATCGCACGCAAACAATTGGCGAAAGGAAACGAACCCATTGTGTCTTCCAAAATATATATATTTACGAAATTATGAACAATATAAACAATATAAATATAAACAATATAAAACAAAACCATATACAAAAATATATACAACAGGGGGTGGGGGTTGTGGGCCGGGAAAAAAGGGGAGGGAGCGTGCCATGGGGGAGGAGGAGGAGTGCAGTCATTGATGGTCTGCAGGCGGTGGCGACCCTGCAGGAGCCCATGCCAAGACCAGCAGTGACTGAGCTCCTGTGATTGCTCGCAGGAGCTCAACCACCTCCCACTGGCCATGACGCAGGTCAAGCAGGAGCGTCACCGCCCGCGCTGTCATTCCTTCCAGGGTGCCCATGGTGCAGTCGATCTGCGCCAGGAGAGGTATAGCATTGTGTCGAGGCGCCTCTCAATGCTGCCCTCCTGGCGATCCCCATCCATGGACAGCCCTGGAGTGGCAGGGCCGACAACATCAATGACGCTGTCCCTCCTCATCTCCCATGGCAGGCTGTGTGGGCGGGGCAGGAGAGATTTGGGGAGGAAAAATAGGGTGGGGGGACGACAGGCAAAATCAAAGGGATGCGCTCCAAAATGGGGGTGGCCTGGTTATCAGGGGAGATTGGGGGGGGTAGGGAAACTGGGACGGGAAGGATCATGGTGGGACGGTCCATGGTGGGGGGGGGGGGGGGGCGGGATAATAGGCAGCCGCATCTCTTCCTCCGAAGTATCTGAAAAGAGAAAAAGTTAAGGCCTTAACCCCGTCCTCCATGAATTCATGCACAACAAGAAACAGAAGCTAGCAACATTTTGAACAGGAACATAACCGGTACCATTACACACATGTACATGTGCAAATTACATTGGCGTGACAAAAGGCTATCAAAGGCTCACCGTGGCGTTGTTCCGGCGCAGCATGTTGTTGATCACCGCCATCATCATCATCACTGCTGCTGCTTTCTGAAAGGCGAAAACATATAACTTTTGCTGCTGCCCATGCAGAGATCGAGAACAGTATTATACCAAATTCCTTTAACGCTTTCAGCTCCACCGTAAAGGCTATTAACTGCACCTACCATCCTGTCTTCTGTGGGCCCGCAGGGCCCTCAGGTAGTCCGGCTCCTCCTTCTGGATCCTCCGTGCCCACTTCTTCAATGCCTCCATCTGTCTGTTTAACAATAGCAAAAGGAAAAGGAAGTTGAACTACAGAGGCTGAACTACATTCAAACCTAACAAGTCAGGTGTCATTTTTACTTTTGTCATCCCCATCACAATACAAATCTAGTACACAAATACATCTAACAAGTCAAGTCCCATGTCTCCTGTAGTGGCACAGCTCTACAAAGCGACCAACCATGTAAATTGTTCTTGCAAGTCAAGGGTCAGTTTCCAACTCTCACACACAACAATACAAAACAAACCCACAAATCAAAGTTGTTAAACCTTTACTTTTCCATGCATGTCACAACATAGTCAAAAACAGAGTCCTATGATCATACCTCCCTTGGACGCTCTGCTTGGGCGTTGAATTGCGCCCTGAGCTTCCCGCCAGGCCTCGTCGGCCCTGTCCTGGTCCCGCCGGCGCCCAGGGCGGAAGAACAGGCGGCGCTTATCGGCCGCCACCAGCTGCGCCAGCAGTCTTACATCTCCGTCTGAGGAATTTGGTGATCTCCCTCTCGGCATCTTGAACAGAAATGGTCGCCCGGACGTGTTATTGCACGTACCAGTGCTGTGCCTCCTGCTTCCGGCGGAACAAAAGAGCCGCTCGATCCCTGACCCTAGACTTAAGCGGCCCTTCGGTTTGCCATTTTCCAACGGCGGAACAAAACAGCCGCTCAAGCCTTGACTTAAGCGGCCCTTCGGTTCACCATTTTCCAACGGCGGAACAAAAGAGCCGCTCAATCATTGACTTAAGCGGCCCTTCGGTTCGCCATTTTCCAACGGCGGAACAACAGAGCTGCTCAATCCTTGACTTAAGTGGCCCTTCGGTTCGCCATGGTCGTTCCCGCCATTTTAGTCGCCTTTCTAGAACTGGAGTTTCACATTGGTTTGGTAACTCACGTTTCCAATTGGCCAGCACAGCATCATACTACTACCATGGGCGTGTATATAGGTCGCTTCTGTGAATGGTGAATTCACTTTCGACTTCATTTGTACTCCGACACACGCGTACAACAGTTTCGTCGGAAATTGAACGGGGGATCGTCAAGGCTTTAAGCAGGTAAGCAGTGCAAAGCACGCTTTATTTTTTTTCATTAAAATTCGGTGTCCCTCGTGGTTGATCCCGGTGCATTTGCAGGTCTTTCAAGTGCGCTTATGTTTGGGCGCACAAGGAGGAAGCCTAGAATCCGCCGTACCTTTGCTCCGTGTGCCTGTGCTACTGTCTTCTATGCTTTTTTCTTGTGCGTCCATGCATGAAGAGTAGGGTTTAGCGTTCCTTTGGTTCCCCGCTGGAACGGACGTTCGAAAGATGAAATGGCCGCGGAACAAGGATGTTCCCGTCCTTTCTCGCACCCCTCCATGGAATCGGAATCCATGGCGGGAAGGCTGTTTTCGATTGTTTTGGTCGTTAGCCACGTTGTCATCGTTCTTTAAAACCCGTTCGCCTTCTTGTTTTCTCCTTTTCAGGAAAAGATGCCATGGAAACAAATGATTTCACGGTGGAGGTGGCGCACGGAAAGCGGCAACCATTTGTGGAATGGCTCTTCATCGAGGCTATACAGAGGCCACAATATTTTGTAGTACTTTTTTTTTTTTTTATTTTGCATTTTCAATAACAAAACAAAATTTGAATATAGATGACAAAGAATTCAGATTTCTAGTAAATAACATTTCTTACCATCATCATTACATCTTATATTCATAAAAGAAAATATACAATTGTAATAACTCATGAAAGCAGACGAAAAAGGAGCAAAACTTAGAGGAAAATTAAGGGGAATAAAAATCCCCTTTAAAAACTACAATTGAAATATTGAGTTCAACTGGTATTATTTACTACTGCTACTGATTCTACAGCTACATTCTCTTGGGTAATTGAGTCTAGAAACCTGCAGAGTTGCGATGTTTCAAAAAAGATGTATTTCTGCTGCTGATAGGTAACCTCGCATTTGCAAGGAAATCGCAGCAGCATCTTCCCACCTTTTTCTTCTGTCTCTGATCTCAAGCCTAAAGATTTTTTCCTTTTATCTTGTGTTAACTTTGAGAAGTCTGGATAAATCCAGATTCTATCTCCATGGAAACTAGCCATTCGATTACGCATATAAGCTCTAAAGACTGCCTCTCTGTCTACTGCAAAGGAAAAAGAAACATGCAAAACAGATCTATTTTTTATAGTAGTATTCAAGTCAGATTCTAATATCCCTGTTAAATTTAAGGAAGGTTCTTCCCTTTCATTACCAGGAAGATTTCCTCTAGGTGGTACATAGTAAATCTTTGATATAGTAGGGATAGCCTGTGAGGGTAACTTCAAGATTTCAACTAAGTATTCTCTAAACATATCATACGGAGATATCATATCATGCTTAGGAAAATTTAGTACCCTCAAATTTAAATACTTTAAAGTATTTTCTATCATTTCGAATCTTTTCTCATATACAATTTCAGCTTTCACATATTTTTGCTGATATTTTTCCATATTTTCTAGTCTCTTTTCCATTTGAACCGCTTTTACATCGTGATTTGATATAGATGATTCAATATTTTTAAAGCGTTGATTCGAATCTATTGTAATTTTAGTTAAATTCATTACTGCAGTTTCCAGGGATTTTATAGCTCCCCATAGTGTGTCCATAATTATTTCTTCAGGCTTGGTCAGGACAGGATATAGATTCCCCACTATTTCAGACTTAGGTTCCCCACTTGTAGCTGGTACTCCTTCTCCCACTTTTTGTGTCAATGATATCAAATTTAGAAAGTCTGAAGAAATATTTAAAGGTGGAGGAGGAATGTTCGGTGCCCCGGGGCTTAGAGATATTTCGGCCAATAATCCCGATGTTTGCTCCCCATCAGGAGTTATAGCGGCCAAGTCCTCCGGTTTTAAACCAGTTGCTGGGGTATAAAAGGCAGAAATCCTGGGCTGAGAAGGTTCCGGTACAGGAGAAGATGCAATCATCTCCTTAACCTTTGCCTTACGCTTCGTGTGAGGCATATTGCTAGCTGAAAATCAAATTTAGCCCAGGAAAACCTCTTACACCCGTTCTCAAGTTCTATTTAATACTGCTTCCAGGAGTAAAATGGAGGCTTCTAGTGTGGAAACAAGTAATTACAAATTTAAATATTTAAGGCACTTCCAGTTGTCAGTTCTTGCTGTTATTTATCCAGTCCAAAATCTTTTTCCAAGAGTATTTCAATGCTTCAGCACTGTTCAGCACTTTTTCAACGACAAAGCCGCGCGCCCCTTTGGCGCGCGCGGCTTAGGCGACGCGCCGGCACATCGACGTGCCTAAGGGGGCCTGTTCTTATGCCCCACGCCAGTCGTGTTCAGATGACGTCAGGATACACGGAAGTCCTTATTTAGGCAAGAATACCTTCGGTAGGCAATTGGTAGTCAGGAAATGATTCAGGGACAATGCTCAGTCTGTTTAAAATAACAAAATTGAACAGACCCACTCAAGAAGAATGCTCAGTCTGTTTAAAATAACAAAATGAACGGACCCACTCAAGGACAATGCTCAGTCTGTTTAAAATAAGAAAATTAACAGACCCACTCAAGAAGAATGCTCAGTCTGTTTAAAATAACAAAATTGAACGGACCCACTCAAGAAGAATGCTCAGTCTGTTTAAAATAACAAAATGAACGGACCCACTCAAGGACAATGCTCAGTCTGTTTAAAATAACAAAATGAACAGACCCACTCAAGGACAATGCTCAGTCTGTTTAAAATAACAAAATTGAACGGACCCACTCAAGGACAATGCTCAGTCTGTTTAAAATAACAAAATTGAACAGACCCACTCAAGAAGAATGCTCAGTCTGTTTAAAATAAGAAAATTAACAGACCCACTCAAGAAGAATGCTCAGTCTGTTTAAAATAACAAAATTGACAGACCCACTCAAGGACAATGCTCAGTCTGTTTACAATGCCCACTGCCTCACTGCCTGCCTGGCAATGCACTGAATGTGTGTGTGTGTGCAGTGCACACAGAACTAGCTTGCTTTTAAGTAGATATGAGGCAGAGTACTCCCAGCCCTGGCACTGCCCACCCAGCACAGAACCACTCAAGGACAATGTTGTTAAGTCTGTTTGTCTATCTTGCTTTTTTTTTTTTTTTTTTTTTTTAATTTTTTATTTATGCTGATTTTAACAGTCTTACATAGAAGAAAATAAACAATTGGTTACAGATTTTCCATACTGTTATCAATAATAACTGAGGTATACATCTCTAATCTGCAGTAAGAAATGTAAGAGGTAATGCTCCAGGATTGAGAGAGAAATTTGAGCGGTTTAAGGAAAACAGGAATACCTTTTACAATTGAAAAAGGAAAAGACAAACCTAGATATATATTTTTTTCTGCTTCGTTCCTGTTGCTAATTTTCACGGGGGGGAAGATTCAAGAAACTTTTTTAACTGTGTTATCTCAAAATAAACATATTTTTGACCATTTCTCCAAACTTCACACCTACATGGATACTTTACAATCATTTTCCCACCTTTACTTTCCACGTCTGTTCTTAATTCTAGGAATTTTTTTCTCCTTAATTGAGTTGTTCTGGAAAGATCTGGGTAAACCCAGATCTTTCCACCGTGGAAGAGTTCTGTTCTTTTCTTCATAAACAACCTGAATATAGCATCCCTATCTGTTGCAAAAACAAAACTAACATGTAGGGTAGTTCTATCCTCAATTTTTGATTCTAATGTCATTTCTAACACTTCTGATAAATTTAATGACAATCCCTCCTCTTTCTTTCCCTCAGCTGTATTACTCTTAATATCCACATAGTATATTTTAGATATAGTAGGCATTGATTTCTCAGGCCATTTCAATATACATGATAAATATTCCTTAAACATGTCCAAGGGTGAGACTAGATTGAGCTTAGGGAAATTGAGTACTCTTAAGTTTAAGTACTTTTGTTGATTCTCAATCATCTCTAATCTCTTGTTGTGTAATATCTCTGTTTTTGTAAACCTTTGATGGCAGGTTTCAAACGCATTCAATCTTAGTTCCACTCCTTGTTTTTCCTTGTTCATTTTTTCTAATGAAGATTCCAAATTTTTTGTTTGCATATTTGCATCTGTAGTTTGTTGTCTTAGTTTTATTATTGCAGTTTCGAGAGAGACAATAGCAGACCATAGGGAATCAAGTGTTATTTCGTTTGGTTTAGGTGGTAAAACTTTCAAATCTATTCCTGTTCCTGATTCTTCTTTCCCCTTATTAGCCAGGACCTCTCCATTGCCTTCAGTTAAAGATAAGGAAACTTTTGATACTTTTAAAGAATTTACTTGTGGCTGTGGAGGGGTACACGGAGCTCCGGGGCTCAAAGATGTTTCGGTCGGTAGATTAAGCGCCCGCTCAGTGCTTTGATCTACAATGACCACCTCCTCCGGCTCTATTCTAGGGGTGGATGAAAAGAATGCTGGTATCTGAGATTGATGTGGCTCAGATAGAGAGGGTGTTGTTGCCTCTCTTATCTTTGCCTTTCTTTTTGTATGCCTGGCAGTGCACTCAATGTGTGTGTGCAGTACACACAGAACTAGCTTGCTTTTAAGTAGATATGAGGCAGAGTACTCCCAGCCCTGGCACTTCCCAGCAGACCCACTCAAGGACAATGTTATTAAGTCTGTTTAAAAATACCAAAATGAACAGACTCACTGAAGGACAATGTTCAGTCTGTTTAAAATGCCCACTGCCTCACTGCCTGCCTGGCAGTGCACTCAATGTGTGTGTGCAGTACACACAGAACTAGCTTGCTTTTAAGTAGATATGAGGCAGAGTACTCCCAGCCCTGGCACTGCCCACCCA
Organism: Rhinatrema bivittatum; assembly: GCF_901001135.1. Classification (NCBI taxonomy): domain Eukaryota; kingdom Metazoa; phylum Chordata; class Amphibia; order Gymnophiona; family Rhinatrematidae; genus Rhinatrema; species Rhinatrema bivittatum. The sequence goes on from NC_042617.1 coordinate 159,156,356, forward strand.
GCACAGAACCACTCAAGGACAATGTTGTTAAGTCTGTTTGTCTATCTTGCTTTTAAGTAGATATGAGGCAGAGTACTCCCAGCCCTAGCACTTCACAGCATAAAAGGAACAGACTCACTCAATATTGTCAATAACAATGTTCAGTTGTTTTTTTTGTTAGCCTAACACAGAATCTGTTCTGTGTTGTCTATCAAATCTGGTTCTGCTTTCTTGCCTGCCTCAGCCTGTCTCAGCCTGCCACCCAGCCCACCTCCCCACAGAATCGCTGAAAATGTCCGTGAGCCCTCGTGCTGCTGCTGCTTTTATAGTGCTGGCTCGTCAGGAAATCCTCAGAGAAGCACTGAATGACAGCGCGATTCGCTGCATTCAGTGCTTCTCTGAAAACGTGAACGCAGATTCGCTGCGTTCCGGTATCCATGCCGACCTGTCCGACCCTTTCCTGTGAGTCACTGCGACTCACAGGAAAGGGTCAGACAGGTTGGCATGGTTACCGCAGGGGCGCCGCCATTTTGAGGTAATCCGGGGCTCCAAGCTCGCAGCTAATGGCGGCGAGAAAGCGCGCGCATCGCGGTTCGACGTATTCAACATAGCTATGTTGAATAAGTTGGAAATCCGCTCGTATTCGCCTCATCACTTTTTTAAGTTAAAAAAAATAAATAAGTAGCGTTTTACATTTAAGTTCAAAACGAATGCACACCCCTACTGCCCACCCATAGCTACGTCACTGGTTGTATGTTTTACGTGATATATGTACTGCTGGTTTACTCAATAAATATTACAAAAAAAAAACCAAAAACCCTCCTCGCATTCTTTAGCTACATGTCCAGTTTGTTACAACGTCTACAGTTTTTTGGCTGTCCAATATAGTACACATTTCCTTGGCTTCCACCAAGCTGTAGTTTGCTTGGAAGATGGCACCAATCTTTTAAGGAGTGGTCATACCTCAGCTTGCAGTCAAATTTCCTTTTACCATTTTTTACCCCATCCTCATCTCTACATTGAGTCCCATTTATAACTTCACAAAATTGCCTCAGCCAAGTTAATATATCTTCAAACTTTACTAGTTCGCTGTACATCATTACATTTATGACCCTTTTGTTAGGCTGGGTCAAAGATGTGAAGAATTCTTTTAAAGGTGCTTCAGTTTTAAGTCTTTCAGCTCTTACAATGCAAGATTCAAACATTTGGAAAGTAGAGAAAATAACATCAACCTTCTTACCTCCTGGAAAGGAAAAAGGTTTTCCAAGTGCTGGGTTCAAATTTCAAGCACTTCCGCAACACGAATCTGCTGAATATCAGTCTCTCTAACTGCAAATCTCCTTTGGTCTCAAAACATACTAAATTGTGACACACAAGATGCCGCCATGTCTCCTCTTGAATTCTTCCTCCTCTGCTGCTAGCCACCAGCTCACGGGTCCTCCACCTCCTTCACTGTGTGCATAGTTGCCTCTACCTGGCCTGTTCCTTTTTAAAATAAATTTTATTTATAGTTCACAAACATACATTTCATTGTTTATTACATGTTTCTATATCCGAACAATACATCTTCGTCAATGCAAGTATGAATGTTAGTTTATTCAAACTATGAAAAAAAAACATTGAAAACTCATGTCAACCATTGTATTCCCTCCCCTTTCAAATTCTTTAACCACCGCTAAGTTTTGAAAATACCTTTGTCCTCAAAGCAGGATCCTACCTATGCTAATAGCAAAGCTTTTATTTCATTCTCCATTGCCACTGTGTTGGTTTCTCTCCACGTCGAGTTTTCTGCATCTCGTATCATGTAGTTCCTCACCATTCTCTTGCCCATCGGTACACTTTTTTTTTTGTCTCTAAGCATGTACCTTTATAATATCTCAAATTCCTTGTATGCCATAAGGCCTCTTTTACACAATTTTTTTATTATAATCCAAGTGCACTTTTCCGGGTACAGTTTCTTTGCTTTCCCTGTATCCGTAATTCCGTCATAACTGTATCTGCTGTCAAAAGCACATCTGCTTGAATGGCTTTCAACCACTTGAGCGCTCTTTTCCACACATTCTGGGCCCAGAGAACATATCGGGGGGGACTCCTCTTCCCAGCAGACTTCTCAGATGCATGAAGCAGTTGCACCTCTATTCCTTTTGTGGTTTAAAAAAAAAAAATCTTGTTGGTAAACACTCATGTATAGCATGTCAGTTCAGATCCTTTTGACTGTTAAAAAGATACTTAGCAATTTAAGTTTCCTAGCGTATAGCAGATGGACTCAGAACAAATGGGTATAGTGTGCTCGTGCTAGCAGTTGGAGACGGATCTGACGTCAGCACGTGGTACATATACCCCTGCAGGAAGTGCAGCAGCTCAGTAATTTCCGTCTCCAAAGCAGTTTGGAGCTACCTCACGCTCGCTGAGCGTTTTCCAAATTCTAACGACTAAATTCATAGAAGAATCCTACCTGAAGCCGAGTTCCGCACTCCTGCGGTGATACCCTCGGGTCCCTCCCCCAGTTGAGTTTCCCGAGGTGATTTCTGTGGTCCCTCGGAGGTACGAGCCTCGGTCCGGTGGCCGAATCGCGGCAGGGACCTAGCCCCTGAGTGAGAAGGGCTCAGGCGCGGCATAGAGGCAGCCTCGGTCCCGATCCATTCGCGGTGAGGACTTGGCCCCCGAGCGAGACGAGTTCGGGCGCAGCCTAGAGGCAGCGGGTGCACTTCCTCGAGCGCAGCGGTGACGGTAATCACCCTCTCCCCCCGCAGCCGGAGACCGCCCGGGTCGCAGCCGAGAAGCGCCGAAGATCAGGTAAGGCGTACATCTTTACTTTGCTGGTCTCCGAGGAAGCGAGGATTAGCGGGGTCTGCCTACGTGGCAGCCCACCAAGGAGGTCGCCATTTTGCCTGCCTGCTCGCCGTCGCCATGTGCCCTGGTTCGCCGCCTTGCTCTAGCGCTCAGACCAGACTAAGCGCACAGGCGACGGGCGCGTATGTTAGGCGCCCGAAAATAATTGGGCGCATATTTGATAGAGGCGCACGTTGATAGGCGCACATCTTTCGCGCATATTACAAGGCGCATACTTCGGCTGGGAGCGCACCGGCGCATAGAGATAACAGACGCGATGGAGCGTATGAGAGCCCATGCGTCCGCAGAGCCGGCACCTCCAGAATCAGGCATAAGAGCTCTAGGCCTCTGCTCAGCATGCCACCTCAGAGCCACACAGAGCGAGGAAGCAGACTCCCTATGTGCCCACTGTGAAGAGGCCCTGGGAGTTCCAGACCAGGGCCGGTCCCAGCCCAGTGTATTTGCCAGCTCCTCAGAGAACAACCCGGACCTAGCAGGCCGTGGTGAGCAGTCAGGGAACCCTAGAGATCTGGTGCCCCTAAGGCTAGAACCTGCTTCGCTCTCCTGGGTGGAATTATTCAAGGGGATTCACGCCTTTTGTCAAGATGCAGTCTGATCCCCGAACGGACCCGTACATACCGGATGACCCTGCCCCTGGACCCTCAAGACCTAGGCACGGCCACTCGCCACCCAGAAGCCCCACTTATGGGGATTCAGATTGCTCTGGGGAAGAAGGCGAGCCCCCCGAGTAGGGAGAACTTCCCTCGGGGATAGAGCCGTATCGAACCATGAGACGCTTCTTTCTTAAAGAGGATCTCCCAGACATGGTCTCTCAATGCCTGTCTGAGCTGGCTATCCCGGGCCAAGGCGCCCCAGGGAAACCTAGAATGAACCCCCTGCTAGAGGGCCTGCGTCAAACGGCTCACCATTTTCCCCTCCTACAAGCAGTACAGCAGTTTATCGATCTGGAATGGAATGCGCCGGAGGCCTCATTCAAAGGGGGTCGGGCCTTGTCTAGCATGTACCCCCTGGACCCGGCAACCAAGGAGCTGCTGGCGTGACCCAAGGTAGACGCCATAATTTGCGCAATTGTGAAGCGCACCACCATTCCGGTGCAGGGGGGGCGGCCCTCAAGAATGCACATGACCGGCGCATGGACGCCATTCTGAAACAAGCCTTTAAGGTGGCAGCCATGTCCCTACGAATTGCGACCTGCTGCACTGTGACGCATTCCTGTTTATCACAAGCCAGGAACAACACCCCGGGAGAAGAAATGGAATCAGCCCTCTCGTTCCTCACTGACGCTGCCTCCGACCTAGTCCGTATGGCAGCCAAGGGAGTGTCATCCTCAGTGGCAGCCAGGAGACAGCTCTGGCTACGAAATTGGTCGGCAGACTCCTCCAAGACGCGCCTTACAAGAATGCACTTTAAGGGATCCCTCCTGTTCGGCAGTGACCTCGAGAAACTGGCTAATAAATGGGGCGCCTCTCCATTACCCCCGTCTACCAGAAGACAAGTCAAGGAGGAACCAGCACCCTTTTCCTAGGCCATCCAGAGGTAGAAGCTCTCAGCGCTTCAACCCTTACAGGGCTCGCTACCAAGCGCCTCGTTCTCAGACCCAGGAACCAGTCCTTTCGGACCAGGCACAAAAGAGGGGAACCGGCTCGGGTTCGGGTCCTGGCCGCACCCCACAATGAGAATCAGCCGACTCATCTGGGGGAAGAAGCCATAGGGGGCAGGCTAACCCTATTCTACCGCTGGTGGGTCGAGATTACTTCGGACCAGTGGGTCCTCGCCATTGTCCGGGAAGGGTATTACCTGGACTTCCTTCATCTCTCTCCGGACAAGTTTGTGGAATCTCCTTGTCCGCCCCTCAAGAGGGCGGCGCTGGAAGCTACCTTGGGGAGGCTCCTGTCCCTAAAAGCCATAATCCCAGTGCCTGCATGGGAGATAAATTCTGGGCATTACTCCATTTATTTCATCGTACCCAAGAAGGGGGGCACCTTCAGACCCGTCCTGGACCTCAAGTCAGTCAACCGGCACTTAAGGGTCCCAGGATTTTGCATGGAAACTCTGCGGTCAGTCCGAAGCGCAATACAGCCAGGGGAGTGTCTCACATCCCTGGATCTGTCAGAGGCTTACTTGCATATCCCAATCCATCGAGATCACCAGCGCTACTTACGCTTCAAAGTCCTGGAACAGCACTTTCAGTTCCGGGCTCTACCTTTTGGGTTAGCCACCGCGCCGCGGACCTTTACCAAGGTAATAGTAGTGGTGGCGGGTTCACTCAGGAAGGAAGGAATTCTCGTCCATCCCTATCTAGACGATTGGCTGATCAGGGCAAAGTCACCGGAGGAGAGCCACCGGGCAACCAACAGAGTTATATCTCTTCTGGAAAGCCTAGGATGGGTAGTCAACACAAACAAAAGTTCCCTACAGCCTTCGCAGTCGCTGGAATACCTAGGAGTCCGATTCGACACCCAGGGAGACAGTCAGCCTGACCTCCAAGAGGAAATCAAAACTCCGGAATCGTTTACAGACTTTGCTGAGCGCCACCCGGCCCACATCTTGGGATTACCTACAGGTCCTCGGCCTAATGGCCTCCACTCTGGAAGTGGTACCATGGGCACGGGCTCATATGAGACCGTTACAACGCACCCTCCTATCTCGGTGGAGCCCACGATTACAGAACTACACCTTGCATCTACCTCTACCGGCCAGAGTACGGCATCAGTTACGGTGGTAGCTGCAGCCTAGCCACACGAGCCGGGGGTCAAAAATGTCCTCTCCAACCTGGACCCTGCTCACTACAGATGCCAGCCTGAGCGGCTGGGGAGCACACTGCAAAGAACTAACCGCCCAGGGGCGGTGGAACAGAGAAGAGTCGGGGTAGAACATCAACCGACTAGAGGCACGGGCAGTCAGGTTAGCATGCCTGCGATTTGCCCACAGACTTCGCAACAGAGCAGTCAGAGTGATGTCGGACAATGCCACCACGGTGGCATACATCAACCGTCAGGGCGGAACCAGAAGCCGTCAGGTATCCTTAGAAATAGCCCCCCGATGGCGTGGGCGGAAGCAAATCTCCTGGACATCTCCGCCGTCCACATCCCCGGGAAGGACAACACCGCAACAGACTTCCTCAGCAGAGAAAGCCTAAACCCGGGGGAATGGCAGCTGTCGTCCGCGGCCTTCCAGATGGTCATGGATCAGTGGGGGACGCCGGGCATGGACCTACTAGCGGACAGGTCCAACGCTCAAGTACCCAGATATTTCAGTCGCAGGCGAGATCCTCTATCCCAGGGGATTGACGCCCTGGTACAGCCATGGCCTCAGGGGATCCTGCTATATGCCTTTCCCCCATGGCCCCTGCTGGGCGCCATTATACACAAGATTCAGCGGCACAGAGGCCTAGTTCTTCTGGTGGCCCCGGACTGGCCAAGAAGACCCTGGTACGCAGACATGAGAAGACTTCTGGCAGGGGATCCTCTACCCCTGCCCCCTCACAGGGACCTGCTGCGGCAAGGTCCCATCCTCCACGAGGATCCAGCTCAATTCTCTCTTACGGTCTGGCCATTGAGAGGGCTCGACTGAAGAAAAGAGGATACTCGGGGCCGGTAATAGATACACTCCTCCGAGCACGCAAGTTCTCCACATCACTAACATATATAAGGATCTGGAGAGTATTTGAAGCCTGGTGCGAAACTCGCAGCACCAATCTACATGCCGCTAAAATCCCCATCATTTTGGATTTCCTGCAAGATGGGCTCCAGAAGGGTCTGTCCCTCAATTCAATCAAGGTTCAGGTGGTAGTGCTCTCCTGCTACGGCCCCAGGAGTGGCGGCAACAGCATTGCCACACACCCAGACATTTCACGTTTCCTGAAAGGAGTCAAACACATTTGCCCGCCACTGAAGTGGCCAGTGCCCCTGTGGAACCTCAACCTAGTTTTGGAATTTCTAGCGGGACCCGCCTTCAGAACCCTCCGAGGCCTGTCCCTCCGTTTGTTAACCTTGAAGATGGTGTTCTTGCTGGCCGTATGCTCAGCACGCCTCATCTCAGAGCTACAAGCACTGTCCTGCTGCGATCCGTTTCTCAGAATCACTCCAGGGGCTATCCATCTTCGCATGGTTCCTTCCTTCCTACCCAAAGTAGTCTCACACTTCCACCTCAACCAAACCATATCCTTGCCAACCACGGAAGGTTTGAAGAAGTCGGAAGAAGGTCAAATACTGCGCCATCTCGACATCGGCAGGCTGCTGTCCAGATACCTGGAAATGTCGGAAGCAGTACGAAAGACGGACCACTTGTTCGTCCTTCACAGCGGGAAGAAGCAAGGGGAAGCGGCCTCGCGGGCAACCATTGCCCGCTGGATCAAAGAAGTTATCAAGGCGGCCTACGTAGAAGCGGGAAAACCACCACCTCTACGGGTCAAGGCTCACACTACCAGAGCACAAGCGGCCTCCTGGGCAGAAACTAGGATGCTGTCGCCTGCAGAGATATGTAAAGCGGCAACGTGGTCCTCCATCCATACCTTCTCCAGATTCTACCGTCTGGAGTCCAGGCCAGGGAGGACACAGCATTTGCAAGGGCAATCCTAAACGGGCCTCGGGCAGCCTCCCACCCAGTCTGGGAGTAGCTTTTGTACATCCCATTCGTTCTGAGTCCATTTGCTACACGCTAGGAAATGGAGAGATTACTTACCTGATAATCTCGTTTCCTTAGAGTAGGCAGATGGACTCAGCATCCCGCCCAGCTGCCGATATACATGGGGATTCACCGTTTCAAGGTAACCATGTTTTCTTACATAGGGCATCCACCCTGCCGGGTGTCGACGCCTTCCGGTTGAGAACACGGGCAGTCTCCAGCTACTGTCAATCGGTCAGGTTAATCATGTTCGGTTAATCAAGGTCAGTCACACATATATCCATGAAGCTTTTGCAAGGAAGATTACTGAGCTGCTGCACTTCCTGCAGAGGTATATGTACCACGTGCTGACGTCAGATCCGTCTCCAACTGCTAGCACGAGCACACTATACCCATTTGTTCTGAGTCCATCTGCCTACACTAAGGAAAACGAGACTATCAGGTAAGTAATCTCTCCATTCTTCCATACAGCTTAGCTTCTGATTGAATTTTCCATTGGCCATATAACTTTTTTGCCTATTCTGACTGCTTCCTCTACCTTAGTCAACTTATACTGTTTCACTTTCTCTTTAACGAACTCATATGCAAAATGTGCTGTCACTGCATGTGGGATGTTCCTCAGGTGTTAAACTCTCCACCTTTGACTTACAAAATATAAAAGGCGCAAAAATAAGTCCACAGGGCCCTTCTTTTTCTGTTTCCATTGCACCACATAGCACACCGTATTCATATTTGCTGAGCAGTTTTGCTTCAATTTCTGGCACACCTCTCCCACCATTTTCCACTGCTCTTATCATAATTTCCTTTTGCAATTTTTCTTTCTTTGAGTCCCATATAAACTCATAAATCATTTTTATCACTTTCACACATTGTTTAAATACCAGGAATACCTCTGCTGTTCCCTATAGAACTCCCATAAACGACACTTGGGGGGGTCAGTTTTCAAAGGAGTGTACGCGGTTCCTGGCGCGCGCGTGTGTTATAAAATACGTTATCCGCGTGCACATGCGCAGTGGATCTTAACATCCACGCATGCGGGGAGAAAGGAATTTTAAAAGCCCACGCGGGCCAACCTTTCCCATTCTACTCCAATTAAGGAGCGGACTGGACTGGGAGGGAGCTTTCCTATGTCTAACCCTACCCCCTACCTAACTCTTACAATTTTATTTTTTTTTTTTACCTTGCTGCTGCTCCCTTAGCATCTATAGATTCCACACGCTGGTCAGCTGCTGGCACGCGTTTCCATGGGACCACGTCGAATGGCGCTGCCCCCGCCAGGTCTGCCCCTTCTGAAAGGCCTGGCACTTGTGTGCATATTGGTGGTTACATGCAGGGCCCAGCCACATTCATATCTGCTGGTATTTGCGTGCGTGGCCCTTTGAAAATCGACCCTTTAATGACCATTTTCCCAAGAACAAAATAATTACTTTACTCAAATTCCATGTATTTATCTTTCCATTTATCCTAATAATACATCTCTCCCATTTTTAAAACCCATCTGCTCCCTGAAGACCATCCCTAAAATTTTAATGTCTTTCTCTGCTGTTTTTCATCCCCAGTTTACTACTGTTCCCTTCCAGTTAACATACAGACATTCACTTTTTCCTTTGTTCAGTTTTACAGATGCTCTTCCAGAAGTCTCACATTGCCATCCCACCTTAGCAATTGATGCATTATCAGCACAAAAAATAGTTATATCACCCATGTACAAAATTAATTTTACTTGCTTACCTCCTCCATCTGGTATCTTTATCCCCTTTATTCTTTCATCTTTTTTATAGCATTTGCGAATGAGTCTACTCCAATGACATACAAAAAGGCAGACATCGGGCACCCCTGCTTCATCCCTGGTTTCACCTGAATTTCTTCTGTGAGATTTCCATTCACTATTATGCTACTTACTGTATCATTGTACAGTGTTTTTTTTTTTTAATTGCATTTCATTATTTATTACAAACAAAAATATTAATAGGATGGATCATCCACCCTATAAGGAAATCAAAAAGAAATCCAGAAAGCAAATACAGCCATATATAACATACGGAGCCATTACAAGAATAACTACTTATAAAGAAAACATGTTGTCATTCCCACATCATAAATAATATCTTTCCCCCCTTAACAGAATCATATAGGTCAGGAGTGTGTATCTAAAAACATCCTAAGTTGTTCCGGGAGATTAAAGACATATCTATTATCCTTGTACTTAATGAAACATTTACAGGGATACTTCAGATTAAATTGTACTCCTTTTTGCAGAGCTTCATTATGCAATTCTATAAACTTTTTCCTCCTCAACTGAGTCGAACGGATTATATCTGGAAATATCCTTATAGGATAGCCATAAAAATCACATTTTTGGTATTTAAAGTGGGTTCTTAATACTTTATCTCTCTCCATTAGAGAAGAAAATTGTACCAACAAGGTTGCCCTTGTATCAATTTTAATTAAATCAGTAGAGGAACAGGAAGGGAAAATTGAAACTTTAGAAAATTACAGTAGAAGATCAAATCTTAGATTTTTGAATTTCCCTAAAAGTCACCTTATGACATCTATAGACTTGGTCAATAGTTATTTAAAGAATGTTCTTAAATATTCTGAAAATTCATTACCGGTAATTCTAAATTGTTATTATTTACAACAACTATCTGAGAGAAAGAAGGAGGAAGGTAAAGCAGAATTAAATCTCACTGATTTTTTGGAGAGATCATTGTACAGTGTTTTAACCTGGCCTGTGAACTTTTCCGCAAAACCCATCTTATCCATTTCTCTCCATAAAAACTCTATTCAAACAATCATACCCTTTTCCTTGATCAATTGATAATATGCATAAAGGTTCATTCCTGTCTTGATAATATAATATTAAATCCCTAATTAACAATTGACTGTCAACAATCCTTCTTTCTGATATCCCGCATGTTTGTTTGGGTGCTATTAAGAGTCTCATGACTTTTTTCATTCTATTTACAAATGTTTTTGCTAAAATCTTATAATCAATTGTTAATAATGTAATCAGTCTCCAGTTTTCAATCTTTTTTTTGTTCCTTTTTCCTTTTTTGTATACAAGAACTATCAGTACCTTCTTCATTGATTCTGCCAGTCTTCCATTGTTTAAACTTCCTTTGTATACTTCTATTATGTCCTCTTTAATTATTTCCCAAAAGGATTAATAAAATTCCTGTTGCAACCCATCCTGTCCTGGGACCTTTCCTTTGGTCAAGGAAAGCATAGTCTCTTACTTCATCATATTCTAAATCTCTTTCCAGTGTCTTCATTTCCTCTGTACTTATCCTTTACTCCAACTGATTTAAAAAGAAAAGTACCTACTCTCCTCACTTCCCTTCTCTTCATATAAATTTCTGTAAAAGGTTCTTATGCTTTCTATTATTTCTTTTGTTTCCCTCTGCTCTTCTTTATAACTTTCGGGCCGATACAGTAAGGTGCGGTAGAAAGAGGTGCGTTAGGGCCGGGCGCACCCGCGTTTGCCGCACGCACAGTTCGGATCACATACCGCTCGATACTCTATTTAAATGGCATGCAAATGCAAGCCGCGTCCAACACCCGTCCAACGCGTGTCCATGAAGCGCAGTCCATTTTACTGTATAGGCGCTATACAGCGCCTATACAGTATCCTGGGTGCACTGGTACCTGTTATTTCAAATGACATTTGAAATGACAGGTACCAGGAAGTGGATCCCAACTTTAACCAAAAGAAAACCTAAAATTCCCTCCTCCCGAAGCAAGGCGCAGGGCGAAAAGTGACTCAACATGTAAAGTATTGTGAATAAGTGTAACCAAAGTTAACTTACTTTTTCTTTCTTTCAGCCCTCTCTGCCCTCCTCCGGAGGCGTGCACCGCGGCTCCCCTGCCCTCCCGGGGTCAGCCGGCGGCGAAAGCGGCTTCTAGCGGCCCTCGCCGGCGAAGATGGATGAACGCATGCCCGTAGTGCACGGGCGCTCAAGCCAGCGAAAGCACATGAATGGGCGTGCGTGACGTCACGGCGTACGTTCATACGCTTCGCTGGCTTGAGCGCCCAAATTGACGGCCCCCAAGCCAGCGAAGCATATGAACATACACCGTGACGTCACGCACGCCCATTCATGTGCTTTCGCTGGCTTGAGCGCCCGTGCACTACGGACGTGCGTTCATCCATCTTCGCCGGCGGGGGCAGCTGGAAGCCGCTTTCACTGCCGGCTGCCCCCGGGAGGCAGGGGAGCCGCGATGCACGCCTCCGGAGGAGGGCAGAGAGGGCTGAAAGAAAGAAAAAGTAAGTTAACTTTGGTTACACTTATTCACAATACTTTACATGTCAAGTCACTTTTCGCCTTGCTTCGGGAAGAGGGGATTTTAGGTTTTTAGGTTTTCTTTTGGTTAAAGTTGCTTCGGGAGGAGGGGAGAGAGGACTGGGGCTGCCCCAGAGACCGGCACCCATGGACGCGGCCAGGGCAGGTGAGCCGGGGGCTGGGGGAAAGTTTGCCGTCTACCCTTACCCCTGCCTCTAACGCAGGGGTAAGGGTAGACAGTAATTTAGCAGGTTAAAGACTCGGCTAAACTGCAGGTTAAAAAGGCGATAGTCGGGGCGCACGTTACTGAATGGGAGGGAATAGCTAACCGATCATTTATTTATTTATTTATTTAGAGTTTTTATATACCGACATTCTCGATATACATATCAAATCAAGTCTGTTTCCATATAACAAAACTGTCGCCGGTAAGGCGTTACATTAAACAATAGACAGAGTATTAAACAGATAACGTGCGGTGTTACATTAAACAATCAACATATTATTGAACAAAAGAACGTAAATCAATAAATATTAAAATAAATGTGAAAGATATATAAAATAGACAGTAAAAATTTGTCAAATAACATGAATGAGATGATAAGATAACTGCAGGTAATAGGTAAGTAAGGTTGAGATGTATCGGTGGGGTATACAGATGGCAGTGTTCTATGTTGAAAGACATAACTAAGGGAAAAGCATAAGCTAGTTAGCTAATGCTACAAGAGAGGATCTTTCCTAGCAGGTGAATGGATTGTCCAGATTAAGGTCCTGAGGGTATAAGGTCGTATAATGATTCAAGAGAGGATCTTTCATAGCTGGTGGGTGTACTGATCAGATTAAGGTCCTGAGGGTAAAAGGTCGGTAGTGGGCTTTGAATTGAGCTATTTTGCTCTTTGACCGGTGTCAAAGTGTTCCTGTGATTCTGGAAAGGCTTGCCGGAAGAGCCACGTTTTTAGGTTTTTCTTGAAGGTTAGATGGCAGGTTTCAAGTCGAAGATCAGGCGGTAATGAGTTCCAAAGGGTGGGCCCGGCTGTGGAGAGTGCCCGTTTGGCTAGCGAAGTTTTAATCGGAGGAGCGTATAAAGAACCTTTATAATTATATCTGATAGGTCTTTTAGAAGTGTGAATGCGGAGTTGTGAGGTAAGATTTAAGTGGGCGCTGCCCATAATATCCTTGTGGATCATTGATAGTGTCTTGAAGGTGATTCTAGCTTTTATGGGAAGCCAGTGGAGGCTTAAGTTCAGCCGAGATGAAGTAATGGTCTGACCATGGGACCGCGACACAAGTAGGGTTGGTGGTCGAAGTTATGCCATTGTTGAGAAAGATCAGGTCTAGCGTGTGACCCGCTTTGTGTGTGGGATCTTTAATAATCTGGTTGAAGCCAAGGTGATTTAGTGCTGTGAGAAGGATGTCACAATTGTGGGTTAAACGAGTGCTGTTTACATGTAGGTTAAAGTCACCCATCAGTATAGCTGGTTTGTCCTGATTGAAGTGTTTGGTGGTGAATTCAATTAATGGTGATGGGTCAGTATCTAAGGTACCTAGGGGTGAGTATACTAGGGCTATTTGTAGATGGTCCGAATTGAAAAAGGCGATTTCCGTATTGTTTATTGTAGTGGAAAGTTGTGGTGAGAGCCCTAGGCTCTTTTTGGAGGCAAGCAGGATCCCTCCACCTTTTTTTTTTGATTCTGGGAATAGAGTGTATGTCATAGAGGTGGTTGGGGAGTTGGTTCAATAGAACTGAGTCAGTGGATTTCAGCCATGTTTCTGTAACGGCACAAATGTCAGGGTTGTTATCAGTCAGGTGATCGTTGAGCAGGTGGAGTTTTTTTGAGATCGATTGTGCGTTGAACAATGTGAGCGTAAATAGGGTTAGTCCTAGTGTTTGGGAGATGGGAGAGATCATGATAGGAATCAATCTCTGTTGCCTGATGCCTAGAATCCTGGGTTTGTTGGCTGAGCGTATGTGATTGTAAGGGATTGTAGGTATAGAGAAAGGGGGCATGATGAGGTGCTGGTGATTGGTATTGAATCCTTATGTGAGTTTGGTGGTTGGGGTAGGTATTGTAATGCCTGGTTTGTGATGAGTTGGGAGCCTTAAAGTGGTTTAGGTGGATGTTGGTTGATTGAATCTTGATTGATATGATCCTGTCTGGAGTCTTTAAAATTGTCTGTCTCGAGGTTGTTAGATGGAGATTAGTAGTGTGGTTTGCTTGAAGAAAGATGGATGAGTGTTTGTTTGATGAAGGAAGGGTGAGGTGGCTGCCGGGTGACGGATGATTGAGTGGCTGCTAGATGAGGGATGAATGAGTGGCTGCCAGATGAAGAATGATTGAGTGGCTTGTTTGAAGAAGGCTGGATGCGAGGCTGTTTGATGGAGGAAGGATGAGTGGTTGTAGGGTGAAGTGGCTGCTGGATGAGGAGTGGTTGAGTGGTTGCTGGATGGAGATGAATGCTTAGCTTCTGGATGAAGAAGAATGAGTGGCATCTGGATGACGGTGATTTAGTGGTTGTTGGGTGACGAATGGGAGGGTGGTTTCAGAGAGGCAGTGAAATACTTGCTTGCAACGGCTTGAAACTGCTCGGTGTTGTGCGAGTGTGCTCCGACCCCGATTAGGTCACGTGAGCCCTGGTTGAGGAGGGAGGACGACGACTGTTGCTGGGGTCGAGCGGGCGCGAAGAGTCCGTCCGACTGTGACAGGTTACAGCCGCTCCCCGTTGGATGGAAAGGCTGCAAAGACGCAATGACGTGAGGTGGGGAGGTAGACCGGCTTGAGATTTGGAGGGCTGAGCGGATTCAGAGTTCAGGATAAGGGCTGTCCTGCGGGGCACACAAAGGGGCAGGCCCCTTTGTCGCGCTCCTTCGGCGCGCGGCGCCTGGCTGGATATCGATTTAAAGCCCCTCAAGGGCTGGCTCCTATTGGAGGAGCTGGATCGGTGGGCGGGGCTCCCGTTTCTCGGCACGGCGCGGTTTTTTTGCTTACAGGTTTTTTGTTTCCCTGCAGTGTCCGCCGCGTTTGTCGTCGCCGGGTCTCCCCGGGTGGGGAGAGAGAAGCCCTGGCCTTCCCCCGGCGGGGCTCGGCGCCGACAGCGCAGGCCTTCCCCGATCGCCGCAACGAAGAAGAGGAGGAGAGGAAATGGCGCCAGCTGGATATCGATTTAAAGCCCCTCAAGGGCTGGCTCCTATTGGAGGAGCTGGATCGGTGGGCGGGGCTCCCGTTTCTCGGCGCAGCGCGGTTTTTTTGCTTACAGGTTTTTTGTTTCCCTGCAGTGTCCGCCACGTTTGTCGTCGCCGGGTCTCGTATACATGCCGCGGGCGGAAAGGGTTACCCGTTGATTTAAAGAAGCGGTAAGGATGGCTTAAAAGGGATAGTGAATCGCAGGTTGGACTAACGCGGCCAAATTGTGAGTAGAAAGCAGGTTAGAAGCAGGGTAACCGCGGCCACACTTTACTGTATTGGCCTGATAGGGAGGGAAATACACTGCGCTCATTTGCTGTCCCGTGCAACCCCCAAATAAACACTTGACAACCGTTTGGGTTTAAAATAGGCCGCAGTTTATTAACTAACTAACCCGAGCCCTTACAATCAACTTTAACTATAAAACATGCCCCTCCCCCCCTTATTCCTTTATCCTCTACCACCTTGACCCCAGTGGTGAATCAGCCCCTTCCCCTTTCCCACTTGCTCCACCTCGAACCAGCGAGAGCAAGCTCTGCAGTGAACCTTAGTCCCGTGGTTCTCCGGTCATCCGTGTAGCAGCCTCCCCAACTACACGAGGCACTCCCCCCCCCCCCCCCCTCCCCAGCATTACAACATAACATGGGCTCTGGTTTTCCGCCACTAACAAGCCAACGCTGCCGGCTTGTTCCCCCACTGCTGCAGCTTACCATTTACTAATTTCCTTCTCCAAACCCTCTTGCAGGGAGTTATTAAACAAGTCCATCCCCACTTCTGATAGATGAACCCCGTCCCCACTGAACAATCCTGCTTCTACCTCCCAAGACTATGAGTGTCTGACCCAAAATCCCCCTTGCCATCCCATCCACTTCCCCATCTGCCTATTTAATTTCTTGACCCCCCGAATTTCAAATCACCTCATCCTTATTCCTTAACCAGACTACAATGTCCGACCACCCAACCCGCACCTGTGGCCATCTAATCATAACCTGAGCTAGATCCTTCTTTATACACGTGAGTAGGGCTTGGTATGTTTTGGAGCAGATACCCTTGCTCCTTAGGTGGATGAGCAAAATGTTTAGTATTCCCCACATTTCGATTCTCTCCTGTATAAACGGCAAAAGATCATCCCAGTGCATGCCACGCTGACTGAACCACGCCAGCTGCCATCCCATGCATTCAAGGTCCAAGTTCTCCCCATACGGGCGTTTCAATGCTCTTCTCTGTGCTCTGTGAATAAATGAATGGCCCACAATCCAGGCAAATCCGGTCCCACGCTTTCTTCCCAGGAGCTCTGAAACAGAAGACACTAGTTAGTGCATGTACTCTTCCCCCCCGCTGTGATGTATGCCTGGAAAGCATTGGACTTCCATTGCCCTATGCTTTGAATCCCTGCTGCTGGGTAAACCCGCTTCGGCTGCTGATGTTGCTGCCCCAATCTGGAATGAATGAGAGCTACATTGCCTCGCATCTCTGCCGTCCTTGCTAACGGCCATGCTTAACACCTGGGTAAACTGATATCTTGTCGGCACCGATCCATCTTCTTGTACGAGGAAGGAGCCCTCCACTTCCGAACGTCTCCACAAATATGCTGTGGTCTGCACCGGACATACTACTGCACTCTCAGCTGGTAACAGTTTGATGAATGTGCCCTTCCCTTTTTGATCTCTCTTGGACTTTGGGAGAAACAACGCCGAAACCCGCACACATTGAACTGTGATTCCCCTTTCTTTCGTGCTCTGCTGCAATTTTGCCACCAACTCACTAATCTGCATGGCACCGAAGAAAGCCCTCGAGAACGCTACTCAAAATAAAGCCACTTCATACCATGACCAACAGACTTGTCCGAGCTGAGCCAACACCCTGATCAAGTCCTCATATCTAATTGATAAACTTGTGTTTTCTCCTAAGCCCCTTTGCCAGCCCCCCAAATACCCATCTCAACCGAAAACTACTAATCAGGTTTCCCAAACCCTTTAATTTTTGGAAAAATGAGAAACCGGCCAGTTGCGCTCTGTCACCACTGAATAACCCGATTGCTTTGCCCACAACACAAAACGAACCAAAAAACTTTGACACCTGCCCCCCTGTTCCACCCGCATTTCTGTAAATAACTCATCACTGCTGTGTTTCCTTTTAAATATGCTATCCACGTGTTCGGGGCCACAGAGCTCTGAATTAACACCCACTCACTTCTCCTCTTCCTTTGGTTCCTGAAAAGATCCACCGGCAGCCCCATGCCTTGTGGACATCAAACCTTCCGTGAAACAAACAAGACATCAGCCTCACCTGTTCCCTGCGACCCTATTCTTCCCAATGCCCCACCCTTCTGCGATAACCTCCCTTATTCCCTTGTGCCGCTAACACCACCCCTCCCGTACTTTCGGGGCTGACAATACTCTTATTGTTATCTGCGACTCAGCATATTCACCTGACAGCCGACGCACGGAAACAAGTCTGTGATTGTGTCCCTTACCTTTTATTTATTGAGGGTTTGGTTTGTTTTTTTTTATGGCTCTATATGGAAAACTGTGTAAGATAAAGCATTGAAAAAAAACCCTTTCATCTCCAGGAACTCATGACTGAACCTGTGATCCCACCATGTCCTGTGCTCCCGCAATGACGACCTGCAGCATTGACCAACTTTGACCTCACCCTCATCCCTCCTCCCACTATCCCTTGTCCTGTTAAGAAACCCTACCCCTGGGATCCCCATGTCCTACCCCAATTACCTGCGCCCGCTTGCCTTATTGCTGCGGCTTGCCACCAGCGGATTACCCTTACATTTTTGTTCCCTTCATTTGCACTTTGGCATTAGCCTGGGTGCATTTTGAACTGGGGTGGGCGCTATTGCATGCCGAGCAGGCATGTCTGAACTTGCACTCAGGAAATAGGCATGTAGCTTTGTTCAATCTCCAGTAAACATGAAGTTAGCAAGTAGCACATTTAAGACTAATCGGAGAAAATTCTTTTTCACTCAATGCACAATAAAGCTCTGGAATTTGTTGCCAGAGGATGTGGTTAGTGCAGTTAGTGTAGCTGGGTTCAAAAAAGGTTTGGATAAGTTCTTGGAGGAGAAGTCCATTAATGGCTATTACCCTGTTTCCCCGAAAATAAGACAGTGTCTTATATTAATTTTTGCTACCAAAGATGCACTAGGCCTTATTTTCAGGGGATGTCTTATTTTTCCATGAAGAAGAATTCACATACCGGTACCAGTATATTGTTGAACAAAAAAATGAACTCGCTCCTCGAGGGCCTGCTGGGCACATCCATCCTTAAAAGTGACTATTGCACCTGCTACAAATAAAAGGATTTAACTGGCCATGTCAGATTGAATAAAAGTCTTTTTAAAATAGTTATTCAGTAGTCAGTGACATACTTTTCACACACACAGAACAGCTCTTCTACCCACGGCATCAGTTAACTTGTGCTGGATGGAATTAGATACACCTAGATCTCATTCCAACTCTGCACTTTCCTTTCTTCACTGGCTTTGAATTTAACAATTTATAAACCACATTTTCTTGATGCAACCAATTCGACACAATTTTAAAGCAACACATCACTAAAGCAATATAGTACAAAAAATAAAATGTGTATGAACCTCCCCCGCCCCCCGAGAGGAAGATAGAGGCTGCTGCCATTGAATTGAACTGCAGCAGGAAGAGGCAATGTACCATCTGCTACCGTGTTTCGTGCCTTGCTTCGGGAGGAGGGGAGAGGACTGGCAGTGTACAGTAAAGCAACGAAGTGACTTACTTTTTGCACAGCCCTCCTCCGGAGACAGATCGCGGCTCCCCTGCCTCCCAACGAAGATAGATGCCTGCACGGGCGAAAGCAGCCCCTGTGCGAGCGATTGGGCCGCTCAATGCGTGACGTCACGACGTTTGGCGTCACAGCATGTGACATCACGCATTGAGCGGCCCAATCGCTCGCACAGGGGCCGCTTTTGCCCGTGCAGGCATCTATCTTCGCCGGGAGGCAGGGGAGCCGCGATCTGTCTCCGGAGGAGGGCTGTGAACAAAGTAAGTCACTTCGTTGCTTTACCATACACTGCCAGTCCTCTCCCCTCCTCCCAGAGCAAGGCTGCTTTTCGCACCTTGCTTCGGGAGGAGGGGAGAGGACTGGCAATCCCGAGCGTAGGATTGCCCGTCCTCTCTCCCCTCTCTCTCTTGCAACTTTTTTTTTTTTTTGCTTTTTTGATTTTTTTTTGCGCTTTCGTTGCTTCGGGAGGAGGGGAGAGGACTGGGGCTGCCCCGGAGACCAGCACCCATGGACGTGGCCAGGGCAGGTGAGTGGGGGCTGGGGGAAAGTTTGCCGCCTACCCTTACCCCTGTCTCTAACGCAGGGGTAAGGGTAGATGGTAAGTTAGCAGGTTAAACGCGCGGCAAAACAGCAGGGGCGCGCATTACTGTATGGGAGGGAATACCGTAGCTAATTCGATCGTTTACATGAATTATGTGCTAGGTCTTACTTTCGGGGGAGGTCTTATATTTAGCAATTTGGCAAAACCTCTACGAGGTCTTATTTTCGGGGGATGTCTTATTTTCGGGGAAACACGGTAATCAATTATACTTAGAGAATAGCCACTGCTATTAATTGCATCAGTAGCATGGGTTCTTCTTAGTGTTTGGGTAATTGCCAGGTTCTTGTGGCCTGGTTTTGGCCTCTGTTGGAAACAGGATGCTGGGCTTGATGGACCCTTGGTCTGACCCAGCATGGCAATTTCTTATGTTATGTTCTTAAACATCATTGTTTACCGCTGCAACATTTTGCTCCTTGCTCCCTTGGCCACTGCCCCTCTGCCCCCTGTCCACCCACACATTGCCACTTGTACTTCTTGTTCCTCCTCCAAACACTCCTGTTGCCCCTGGCTTCACGTTCTTGTTCATCATCTGTGTAAGCCAGAGGTTAATGTCCTGCATGCCCCAGGACATGAATTTATTCCCCGCCATCTTCTCCCTGAACTTTTCATCGTAATTGAGCCATGCCCAACCTTCGTAATCCTTAAAAGCCCCAAGGATGCTATCTCCGTATGCTAAGAGCGCCCCATGTTGCCTCGGCTGGTGATGTCCCACCACGCTGGCTAGACGTAGGAATCCCCACATCCAATTGAGGATGTTCTTGGCCACTTTGATCCCCATATCTCTCTCGCTCTTCTTCTTACTACCCTTCCTCTTCCCTTTCTTACCCCCCCCCCCGACCTTCCAATAATCGAAAAATGTTACCATATCTTCACCTCCGAATTCTACTGCGCAGTTTACCAGGAACACCCTCCCACAACTCTGTCAGCGATGCCAGTGCTGGATGTCCCATATCCTGTCTCGGCCCAAACCCACTATTATTCGCGACTCTTCTCCTGGTACTGGAATCAGAGGAAGACTCCATCAAAGAACTGCTATCTGTGGAGGAACTCAATGAAGTACCTCTCCGTCTCTTTGAACATTTCTTTTTCCCCTTATGGGTGGAACTCTCCCCCGCTTTACCTTCCTCCAGGCTGGTTAGCCTACTCGGCGGCGCCTCTCCACCTCCTCTGTCCCGAAAAGCCACGCACTGAGGCTCTCATCCCTCTGCACTCTCCAGCTGTCTCTCTCTCCAGGCCTATTTCTTTGATGTACTAGGATACTCCTGCTCCTCAGCACCTGCAAGGACAAAAAGACTGGCTGCAGTACCCATCCCATGCTCCTCTTGCGCTTCGCCTCCCTGTACCTTCCCACATCCTCCCGTATTCCCCAGTTGTGCCCAACTCTGCGCTATCACTTGTCACATCCAACCTCTGTAGGAAATTCGCCTGACTCCCCTCCCATCCCATCGACCATGCAGGCTATCCCCCGAAACCCTGCCCTCTCAAGTGGCTGGCAGAGGGAAACCCATGCTCATAAGAACATAAGAAACATAAGAACATAAGAAAATGCCATACTGGGTCAGACCAAGGGTCCATCAAGCCCAGCATCCTGTTTCCAACAGTGGCCAATCCAGGCCATAAGAACCTGGCAAGTACCCAAAAACTAAGTCTATTCCATGTAACCATTGCTAATGGCAGTGGCTATTCTCTAAGTGAACTTAATAGCAGGTAATGGACTTCTCCTCCAAGAACTTATCCAATCCTTTTTTAAATACAGCTATACTAACTGCACGAACCACATCCTCTGGCAACAAATTCCAGAGTTTAATTGTGCGTTGAGTAAAAAAGAACTTTCTCCGATTAGTTTTCAATGTGCCCCATGCTAACTTCATGGAGTGCCCCCTAGTCTTTCTACTATCCGAAAGAGTAAATAACCGATTCACATCTACCCGTTCTAGACCTCTCATGATTTTAAACACCTCTATCATATCCCCCCTCAGTCGTCTCTTCTCCAAGCTGAAAAGTCCTAACCTCTTTAGTCTTTCCTCATAGGGGAGTTGTTCCATTCCCCTTATCATTTTGGTAGCCCTTCTCTGTACCTTCTCCATCGCAATTATATCTTTTTTGAGATGCGGCGACCAGAATTGTACACAGTACTCAAGGTGCGGTCTCACCATGGAGCGATACAGAGGCATTATGACATTTTCCGTTTTATTCATCATTCCTTTTCTAATAATTCCCAACATTCTGTTTGCTTTTTTGACTGCCGCAGCACACTGCACCGACAATTTCAATGTGTTATCCACTATGACACCTAGATCTCTTTCTTGGGTTGTAGCACCTAATATGGAACCCAACATTGTGTAATTATAGCATGGGTTATTTTTCCCTATATGCATCACCTTGCACTTATCCACATTAAATTTCATCTGCCATTTGGATGCCCAATTTTCCAGTCTCACAAGGTCTTCCTGCAATTTATCACAATCTGCTTGTGATTTAACTACTCTGAACAATTTTGTGTCATCTGCAAATTTGATTATCTCACTCGTCGTATTTCTTTCCAGATCATTTATAAATATATTGAACAGTAAGGGTCCCAATACAGATCCCTGAGGCACTCCACTGTCCACTCCCTTCCACTGAGAAAATTGCCCATTTAATCCTACTCTCTGTTTCCTGTCTTTTAGCCAGTTTGCAATCCACGAAAGGACATCGCCACCTATCCCATGACTTTTTACTTTTCCTAGAAGCCTCTCATGAGGAACTTTGTCAAACGCCTTCTGAAAATCCAAGTATACTATATCTACCGGTTCACCTTTATCCACATGTTTATTAACTCCTTCAAAAAAGTGAAGCAGATTTGTGAGGCAAGACTTGCCCTGGGTAAAGCCATGCTGATTTTGTTCCATTAAACCATGTCTTTCTATATGTTCTGTGATTTTGATGTTTAGAACACTTTCCACTGCTGCAACTCCCTCATGCTCTGTTCCCAGGCTTTCTCCTTGCCGCCGCCCGCACTCACCACATGCCATGGTAGCCTCTCCTCTGTCTTGATCTCTGCCATGGATCCCACGTATCCCCCACGCCATGCATGCCTCTGCTCCATCCTCGTCCTGTTTCTCCTTGCCCTGGTCCCTTCTCTTCTCCTCTCAGCCTTCCTTGCCGCACGCTGTATTCACTGGGCCCTCGCCGCCCTACAAGGCTGATCCCTTGCTGCTCCATCCTCCATCTGTCAGCCCTTCTGCTCACGACCGCCTTCACACTCCCGGACTTATGCATGCCCGGATCCTCGGCCTCGCGCACCTCCTCGCTGGCCCCAGTCATCCCCTTGCACCCCACAGTGGTGCTAAGGCCTTGCCCTGCTTCCTCCGGCCTCTGAGGCATGTCCAGGTGTCTCCCTGATGCATCTAAGGACAAATCAAGCGGGAGCCCTACTGGAACGCAGGTGTCTCCCTGCATTGTCTCTCCTCCTTTGCTGGCCCCCATCTCCGGACCACTTTCGCCCGAGTTGGCCTCCTGCTGAAACTCTGGAAGCTCTACGGGGGGGGGTGGGGGGGGTTAGACCCGCCCGCGCTGACGCCAGCCTGGTGAAATGCACTGCCACTGTGCCTCGGCGTCCGTGCTTTTTATATTACAACCACACTCTGCCCCGACCTACCGCCGCACTTGCCGCTTCTCCGCATCCTCTCACTATTTCTACTTTATTTTTTTTAAACACCCTGAAAAAAATTGCCCGACAACAACTCACGCGCCTCTTCCCTCAGGGCTGCCCGCCCTCTCTGGTGGCTGCCTGCCCCTACACCATGATGCCCTAGTCAATGGGAGGACTGTATTCAAACTTGATGGTAACTGCTGGGTCTCTTTCCCCCCCCCCCCCCCCCTTTTGGGTTCTCCTACACTTATTTCCTGCCCTGCCTTCTCTATCCCCTCCCCCTATGCTTACCCTCGGCTGCATTTCACACGCTTTCAACATGTTATACTTGTCTTTTATTCAGGACACTTAATCACATCCCTTTTCTTTGTCAGTCGCTTGAAAAAGTAACTAGAGCATCTTTCATTTTATTCTATGAAGCACACTTTTGCCCTATACTGTAACCTTGCCACCTTATCCTTGTGCCACTTCATCAGTTCTTTTATGTTTTTAATTTTCTCACTCATTTCAAAACCTTTTATTGCTAATTAGTATAAGTTCTGTAGTTTCTCTCATCTCACAAAGTTTCTTTTCTCTTCTTTTGCATTCTTCCTTCCCACTTTCTGAAAAAAACCTTTGTCCTGTTTTGACTTCTTCCCACCACTTAGTCGTTATTTAATTGTTCTTCATTCCTTATCCTTTATTTCAAAATCTTTTTATCTTGCTGTCTTTAAGTTGTTCAATATTCAGTTTCCCCCATCCCTTCCCCCATTCCTGTTTCCCAGGGAGCTCTATCTCTACTTTTATCAACTGGTGATCTGTAAAAAAAAAAAAAAAAAAAAATACTGTTTTTAACTCTGGCTTCCAAATTCCCATTGTGGGGGGAAACTAATACATAGTCTGTCCTGGAAAAAATGGTTTTCCTTTCATTGGAAATAACAGCCAACGAGATGGGACTGCACTCAGCAATCAAAGTACAAACAAACACAAGTGCAGAAGAATTTTTGACTGATCCAGAAGTTATTTATTTATTTTTAGCTTTTCTATACCGACGTTCCTGTAAAATATACATATCACATCGGTTTACAATACAACTTAAACGTTCGCTCAGGGCGATACAAGGAACAGAGGTGGTAAATTAACAGTAAAAGTGTCATAACATAACATATCCTAACATGATAACTCAATGCAAATCATCTCAAAACAGATGAGATGATAACTGGATAAAAACAGTGGAGATAATGAGCTGGACTATGGTGTCCGATTGGAAAGTTTACTTGAGAAGGAGAGGTTGCAAGTGAGGGAAGGTTAAGTGTCCTGGAAGGCTTGGCTGAATAACCATGTTTTAAGTTGGGTTTTTTTCGAATGCCGATGGGCAAAGTTCTTGTCTGAGGTCCGGGGGTAACGCATTCCATTGATGGGGTCCTGCCGTCGATATGGCGCGTTTTCTTTTTCCATTGAAAATTTTATTGACACAAATGCACTACAATAACAAGAATGCGTGGCATAGCAATGAAAAACACTGGATAACAAAGGGAAATACAGTACAATGCTCCGCAAGGTCTAGGAACAATAGAGTGTCATATGATTTTATGTCTATCCCCCTCCCTCCCAACCCACCCGAGACCACCCCCCCCCCCCCCGTCTGAGGAGTACCAGTTAACAACTAAGCATAACAGATAGAATATGTATAACAGGAACACTAAATACTGTAGCATATACACCATCATGTACCTATCAAAAGTTCACTATCAACACTTTATCGCCCAGCACACCCAACGAAGCATGTAAGACCGTCCATCAGCCGGTCATACCCAAGATGATCAAAATTGCCTCCTGCAGTTGTTAGATAGCCATTACTCCATAGCCTGCGAAGCCTTGTCCACCCACGATTCATAACATCTCCATATTTTGGAAAAGTTATGCATTGTTTTATTCTTGTATGCTGTAATTTTTCCCAATGTATGCATCGGTATAAGTTGTTGTTGTACCTCTGTCAGGGTGGGTATAGAAGATGACCTCCATTTTCTGGCTATTGTACATCTTGCTGCTGTCACTACATATTTAATAAAATAATTATAATGTTTATTGTCGGTGACAGTGTCTTCATTTAAGAGAGCCTGGGGTGGCGTAAGATGAATATCCTGTCCTAGTACAGCTGAGATCCAATTGGCAATGGTGGACCATAGAGTTTGTATGTGAGGGCAATCCCACCACAAATGTAAGAAAGTTCCTGGATTCTGACATAGTTGATATCTTTGTAGATTCGGCAATCCCAAACCTCCTTGTGTTTTGGGTAAATACAAGGTTTCTCTCACTATGCGTGGTTTCTTGCCCTTCCACAGATACTTGTTAATCTGAACTTGCCATTTGGTAAGTAGTTTAGAAGGTATCACTAGAGGGAGTGTTTGTAGCAAGTATAGTATTCGGGGCATAATATTCATTTTGATAACCGCTAACCGGCCCAACCACGAAATATGGTAGCGGTCCCATTCTTCCAGATCCTTGTAGATTTTTGTCATCAGGGAAGGATAATTACTCTGATATAAATCGCAGGCCGAATCCAGATAAATTCCTAAATATTTTATTTTGGTCTTGGCCCTTCGAAACAGAAAGCCAGCTTGTAGAGGAGGTATTTCTTCCAGAGAGACTGTTACATTAAGGATCTCTGATTTGTCCCAGTTTATTTTAAATCCTGAGACATTGCTGAACAACGTAAGCTCGTCAGTGACAACCCGAAGGGAGGAGCGCAGATCCGTGATGGTGAACAAGATATCGTCAGCGAATAGGGATAATTTTGAAGAGAAATCTCCCACCTCAATCCCCTTAATGGCCGCGTTAGCGCGGATCTTGTGTGCGAAAGGTTCCAAAAATAATGCGAAAAGTAATGGAGAAAGCGGGCAGCCTTGCCTAGTTCCACGTTCCACTGGAAAAGGGAAAGAATAGCCGCCGTTGATTTTTAGACACGCTGTAGGGAAATCGTAGAGCTTCATTAGCCATCGGATAAAGCGTTCCCCAAGACTTAAAGGCACGTAAGGTTTGAAACAGAAAGGGCCAGTGGATGAAGTCAAATGCCTTTTCGGCATCTAGGGCTAAAAGCACCATCGGTGTGTTAGTCGATCTGACCCACCACATGGAAGTCACCGTCTTTCTGACATTGTCCGATGCCATCCGACCAGGTATAAACCCAGATTGGTCTGCATGTATCAACTCAGGAAGGTAGATGTTAAGGCGGTTAGCGAGTATTTTTGCCAGGATTTTCATATCGAGATTTATGAGTGAAATCGGGCGATATGAGCCACACACTGTGGGGTCTCTGCCCGGCTTCGCTAGGAGGGTGACCCCAGCTAGATTGGCATCCCTGGAAAAAGACTGCAATCCCTGCAGTGAATTAAACAACGATACCAACAGAGGTACAATCGTGGATGCAAATTTCTTGTAGAAGGAAGCCGTGAACCCGTCTAAGCCCGGCGATTTCCCATTTTTCAGGGATTTGATAGCCCATTGTACTTCAGCCGGGGTGATGTCTTTGTCCAGTAGTTGTTGGGAATCCGTGCTGATCTGAGGCAGGGGAATGTCTGCTAAATAATCATTAATCTTTGGGGGTGGAATATTAGAATCCGCTTTATAGAGATCAGAATAGAAGCGGAGAAAGCGCTGACGGATGTCAGAATTAGAGGTCAACATTTTCCCCGACTCGTCTTTTAATTTGATGATATTGTTTTGAGTCTGTTTTAATTTGAGTTTACGAGCCAACTGCTTTCCGGCCTTATTTCCCCCTTCATAATGTTGTTGTTGAAGAAGTTCGAGCTTGCGAGCTATTTGCGCAGCCTCCAGATCTTCTAAGTGATGCCGCAGCTGATCCATCTGGGCAAGTATGTCCGGGTTTCCCGAGTGAAAGTGAATATGGCCCAGCTGTTGTAGTCGAGTGAGTGTTGCCTTTTTATCCTGGAGTCGTAGTTTTTTAAGAAAAGAGCCTCGGGCTATGAGCCTTCCCTGGACGACGGCTTTAAGGCAGTCCCATAATGTCGTTGGGGAGATGTCCTCCGTCTGGTTTAAGTGTAAATAATCCTGCATATCTTGTTGCAGCTGAGTGCAAAAGTCAGTATCCTCCAGCAGGCTGTCGTTGAGTTTCCAGAACTGCCGCCCACGATCATATGCTGTGAGGTTGATTTTCAGGGTGATAGGACTATGATCCGACCAAGTAATTAAACCAACTTGTGACTGAGATACCAAGTTAGCACAACCTTTGTCAGCGAGGAGATAATCAATTCTTGAATATGAGTTATGGGCTCTGGAGAAGAAGGTGTATTGCCGTTGCGTGGGGTGCCATACCCTCCAAGTATCCAATAGGTCATGCTGTTTCATAAACTGATGAAAGATCTTACGGTCCTTGGAACCGGATGAGGAGAAGCCGTGAGAGTTATCTAAGCGGGGATTGCTCGTTAGGTTGAGATCTCCCCCCATCAGTAAATGACCTTCAGCGCATTGTTCTATCAGTTGTGATACCTGGGAAAGGAAAAGTCCCGTGGCCGAATTGGGGCCATAGACATTGAGAAGTGTAAAAACCTCTCCGCCGATGGCAATAATGAGAAGTATATATCTCCCCTCGGGATCTGTGATGCAAAGGCGTTCTTCGAATATTAAATCTTTGTGGATGAGAATGCCCACACCCAAATACTTGTGCGCCAGTGGTCGAGGCGTCCAATATTGCTTTGGGTAATCCCCTTTTGTTAATAAACGTTCATGTCTGCGTTTGAGATGTGTCTCTTGAAGAAGTGCAATCGTGGTGTGATGTATCGCAAGCTCAGAATAGAGGCTTTGGCGTTTAAAGGGTGAGTTGAGCCCCTTTACATTAAGGGACAAGACATTTATAGATGTCATTAGGGTACATCAATGAATAATAATGACAAGACAATCTGGCTGAAGAGGTGTGAGTTGGCGACAAACATACATGTGTGCATAGCATTAGAAAAACATAAATCCTGAAAACTAGCATCGTATTTAGTGTAACCCACAACCGTAAAACAGTATCTGGTCTCCCCAGTACCCCATGCTTTCCCTTCCCAAAAACAGCACATTCCCTAGGAAAAATGCTGTATGTTATGTGTGAGGGAACGTCCACTTAACAGAAGGCGTACCCCCAGACAGCCAACACAAAACAGCTTTAAATGTAAACTTAGAAAAATTTCTCCTCATTCTGTTCCACACTGCCAGGTAGTAGGGTAGAGCGTGATAACCCATGCCCACTTCCACGGGAGGCCTGCGAAAAGAGTCAAGGAAAAAGGGCATCCATTTTTAAAGCTCCTTTGCAATACAAATCCTGTAATCAGGATAAAAGGAATATCCAAAGTGCTTCAGGTGGGGGCTTTATTAGCTGTCCCAGAATCCGGGTTGCGGCACAGGCTTTTATCGCCCCTGGTTACTCTTTGCCAACGAGGCATTTCATCACGTCTGACAGAGTGTTTGGGCGCTGCCGGAGCATCAGCTATGCCCACATAACCTGCGTTTTGAAGTACATGTGATGCCTCCGCCACAGTTTTAAGACGATAAGATTCACCCTTTAGAGCAAAGCTGAGGCCGAAGGGGAACATCCAGCGATACCTGATGTTGTCTTTTCTCAGTGCCCCAGTGATATGTCGAAACTCCTGCCGCTTCTTGATCGTGATTGGGGATAGGTCAGCAAAAATCATAATTTCGTGGCCATTCCACTTCCAGGCTGCTTGTTTTCTAGCTATGGCAGCGATGGCTTCCTTAACCGTAAATTCATGGAAGCAAGCAAGGATATCTTTAGGTTGATTAGAGTTCCTGGGACCCATCACCCTATGGGCTCGTGCCAATTTCACACTCTGAGCTGATGGTGAGAGTTGAGTAGGCTCCCCCTCGGTAAGGAGCATGGTGCAGATTTGAGCAACGACAGTGATGCAGTCCTTATACTCTGGCGTTTCAGGAACTCCGCGAAACCGCAGGTTTTGTCGCCTAGAGCGATTCTCTAAATCCTCAACTTTGTCATTGAGGATGTCCACTTCCCCCTGTAACTCTGAAATAGTGTCCCGGTTGGTTTTAATATCGTCGCTATTCGCCTCAGCCCGCGTCTCCACCTCAAAAATGCGGCAGCCATTTTCTGCAATTTCCCCCCGCATGTCCTCGATTGAATTCATAATGTCGGTGGTTTGAGTTAAGATATCATTTTTAAGTTCTGCAAGCCATGCTTTCATTTCAGCACGATTTGGAGGCTCACCTTCATCAGGCTGCCTTCTTTCCTCCAAGTCTGCCTGCGCGCTGGTATCTGTATCTTCAGGCGCCATGTTTCCAGATGCAGTCTCAGCATTCTCCGCTGTCTTTTTGTAAGAATATTTTTTAAAGTCGATAGTTTTCTGCCTCACCGACATTAGATAAGTGGGGGAATGCAGCGCTGTAGCTTTCTGGGAAAATCGCTCGCTAATGAAGAAGATTTTAATAGCGTTTGGTGGAGCTCTAAAATCAGGCGGCCATCTGCCAAGATGACGTCACTTCCCTCGATATGGCGTGTTTTCTAAGGGATGTTTTAGCTTGGGGGCATACAAGGTGTCTTTGTAGGCACTCCTGATTGGTCTAGAGGAGGTATGAGGTCTTAGTTGAGTAGATGTGTGGAGAGATGTGAGGTTGTTTTTAGCTTTATGAATGATCGTGAGGACTTTGAAGAAGATCCTGTATTTGATAGGTAGCTAATGGAGGCTCTGTAGGATGGGGATGATATGTTCCCTTTTTTTAGTATTGGTGAGGATCCTGGCTGCGGAGTTCTGAACCATTTGAAGGGGTTTTATGGAGTTGGCCGGGAGACCGAGAAGAAGGGAGTTGCAATAGTCCAATTTCGACATGATGATGGATTGCAGCACCAATCTGAAGTCCTGGAAGTGAAGTAGTGGTTTTAGGTTTCTGAGGACTTGCAGTTTGAAGAAGCACTCCTTAGTGGTGGTGATCTCAAACTTCTTTAGGTTAAGCTGTTTATCTAGGATTACGCCTACGTCTCTAACAAATGGAGAGTTATTAATAGTTGCGTTGGCTGATTGGGAAGAGGACGGCCAGATAGGTTGCGTAGCGAGATCGTCTTGAGAGATAAGAATCTCGGTCTTATTGGTGTTCAAGACCAAGTTGAAAGTGGAAAGAAGGTGGTTAATTGCTTGAAGGCAGTTGTTCCAGTGGTTAAAACATTTTTGTAGAGATTCTGTGATCGGGATGAGTATTTGGACGTTATCCGCGTACAGAAAGTGGGATAATTTTAGCTTTGTAAGTAGGTGGCAGAGTGGTAGAAGGTAGATGTTGAAGAGTGTGGGTGAAAGGGTGGATCCTTGGGAGACGCCCAGGTTGGAGCGGACAGGGGGGATTCTTTATTGTTAATCCTGACTTTGAAGCACCTGTTGGACAAGAATGGTCTGAACCAACTCAGAGCAGATCCCTTGATGCCTACGTCTATTGATCTGTCTAAGAGAATCGCATGGTTCACCGTATCAAAAGCGGCAGATAGATCGAGTAGCGCAAGTAGGTAGGTTTGTCCTTTTTCCATATTTATTAGGATAGTGTCAGCAAGGGATATAAGGAGAGTTTCTGTGCTAAGTGGTCTTACGGAATCCATATTGAGAGGGGGAGAGAATGTTATGTTCTTCCAGGTATTCCGATAGCTGTTTGTTAACTATTTTTTCCATGATTTTAGCAATCATAGGAAGGTTAGCTATTGGGCAGAAGTTGGCTGGGTCCGTTGAAGACAAGTTAGGTTTTTTTAGAATGGGTTTAAGAATGGCGAGCTTTAGTTGGTCTGGTACTATGCCTTGAGTTAAGGAGAGGTTGATGATTTCAGAAATTGGCTTTGAAATGGTGTTTGGGATGTTAAAGAGAAAGTTGGTCGGTATTGGGTCTGAGGGATGCGAGGCTGGTTTCATTTTTTTGAGGATACTTTCTATCTCCAGCGAAGATGTTGGTTCGAAAGCTTCGAGCATTGAGTTATGTTGTATCGAGGTGGGGAGGGCGAAGGGAAGGGGGCATTGCGGGGGGTGTGGAGAGTGAGGCGGTAAGGTTGGAGATTTTTCTCTCAAAGTATATTGACAGTTCTGTGGCTTTGTTGAGTGCTGAATCATCCTGAATGATGGGGTAGATGGTTTGGTGAGCGCCGAGACATGCGAAAAGGGCTTTCGAGTCGAAGATGAAATGGTGGATTTTCTTAGCAAAGAAGTCTTTTTTCGTTCTGAGGATGGTGGTCCTATAAGCGTTAAGTAGAGATTTGTAGGCAGCTAATAATGCAGTGGACGGATTTTTTCGCCAACTGTGTTCTTTCTTTCTAAGGTCTTGTTTGAGGGCCTTAAGATCTGGGGTGAACCAAGGTTTTCTATTAAGAGATGAGGGGCGTAGGACTTTGGACGTAGGACAAGTTTGATCAGCAACTTTTGTGATAACATTAATCCAGGATGTGATGGCTGCATCTGCGTTTGAAAGGTCGAGATGTGAAAGTTCCTTGGAGAGATAGCTGTTGAGGTGGTCGGAAGAGCAGGGTTTTCTGAATTGTATTGTGGTTTTAGGAAAAGATTGGGGAGGATGATCCTTAATCTCAAACGCAGTGGAGATGATCCTGTGGTCTGACCATGGGACCGGTGAGAAGAAATACAGCATTCACATGGGAACTGTAATTTAAAAAAGGCTCCCTTTTGTTGCACTTCCTCTCTCATTGCCAGAAATAACTTCCTTCTTTCTTGTGTTGGTTTTACAATATCTGGATAACAACGTATCTTTTGACCAAAAAACAAAGTCTGATTATTACAGAAATATTGTTTGAAAACGTTATTTTTATCCATTACGAAGGCGAATGATATCAATAGCAGTCTCCGAATTGAGGCTACCATTTCTTGAGAGGACTCCAATAAAGTAGTTAAATCCAGTAATGAAATTTCTTCTATATTTTCTTGAGCTACTACATTGGGGTAGAAATAATACGCCTTAGTGATAACTGGTTTGACTTCCTCAGGTATCTTCAAGACTTGGGAAATGTACAGCTTAAATATAGCCAGAAGTGAAATATTTCGGCGAACTGGGAAGTTTATAAATCTCAAACTATGTGCCCTCAGGCTATTCTCAATCTTTTCCAGTCTCATTGATTCACTTTCACTTTATACTAAATTAAGCTGAATTTTCTCCATTACTGCAAGCTGGTTCTCAGTTTTTTCCAATTTTACTTTTTGCTCTGCAAATTCATTTGCATTTAGTTTCACATTGTTCTTCACTTCTCGAACTTCCTTCGTCAACCCCATTATAGCTTTCTCAAGAGACTGTAATGCTAACCAGATAGAGGAAAGAGTTATTTCTTCATTAGGCTGCAGTATAGCCTTTTTTGAACTTCCCGGTCTATACCTTCCCTTCCCCCACATGTTGCTTCTCCGTCACCATTACCCGTTCCTGGCGCTCCTAGCATTACAGCAGTGTTCAGACCCCCTCCTCCATTACCACCACGGGGTTCCGGTTGCGCTTGCTCCTCAATGGTAAGTCCACTAGTTGTTTTCAAATGTCCTGCTGCTTCCAGCTCTCCTCGAAGGCCTCGCGAGGGCTCGGCGGTATCCTGCTGTCTCATACTTGCACCATAACCGGGTGGTGTCAGCCTCCTCGGTGATCCGGGGCTCAATGATGTTTTGGCCTGGGGTGTTAACCCACGCTCCTCGGGTTCCACCTCAGCGGCCCAGCCTCCCGGCGTTGGTGGGGGAAGGGTTGCAAAAAAAACCTCCGTTCCGGGGTTGAGTTGTTTTGGACAGTGTGGAAGTGTTTTCACCACACCGGACCCGCGCTTTGCACTTTGTATGAGGCATATTCACGCCGAAATAGGTATAGTAAATAAATCGATTCACAGTAGTTTTAATAATGTTCATAAGCAGCAACTGCCACTGTATTACAAATAAAGGGTTGTTTAAAGGGTCCCCCGACACGGAACCCGTGTTTCGCCGACAGGCTGCATCGGGAGGGACAACGCTTTCAAGATACCAGAAAAGAATGGGGCAAGCCGACCATTAGACAATATACCATTTTAATCGATGGAAACTGGCAAGGAGTCCAAAGTATACATTATAGCAGAGATTGACATACTCAGGTAATTTTTAACACTGTAAAGCCCACCCTTCCAAGATATAGAGAAAAATAATTAATCAAAAACAAAGACAGTGCAAATGAAACCATTCAAAAACATAGAAAAACATACCAGATCGGTCGGTAATGTGAATTTTCAGGGAGCGCACAAGTGTACAGTATAGTAGGGATTTAAACACTAAGGTAGTTTTTGGTGCGAAAAATCCACCAATCACAGAAGCAGGAAAAGACAGCCAATCAATCACAGCATAGACTCTTCAGGTGAAAAAGCTCCATTCAAGTTCAAAATTTAGCCCCTTCGGTGCCACTGTATCCAGCACATATATCCATTTTTGTTCCTTCCTATCAAAAATTCCGAGTAGTTATCCCCCTGCAGGGGAGGACAAACCACATCGAGAGCAAAAAGTTTTTAAATCTGATACAGAGTGGGAGCATTGAATCCAGTGGTCCACCAGGGGGGCATTCTCTCGATGGTTTTTAATGTTTGAGCGGTGTTCAATCATCCGAGGTTTTTATCAAGCGGGTTGTTTTTCCAACATATAGTTTTTGGCAGAGATGGATGGATGACATAACCATCCCTGTAGAGGTGCAGTCCGAAGACCCATACAACAGAAAAGTTCTCTTTGTGGTCGGATGTGTAAACGTTGATATAACAAATGTCAAGGGACACTCTGAACACTGGCCACAAGGTTTGTGCCCCATTCCAATTTGAAATTGTGTATTTTCAGATTGATAACCAGAATGTACCAACATGTCCCGGAGGTTTTTACCCCGGCGGTCGGTAAAGCGAAGTGAACTATTAAAAATAGTATTAAGTGAGAGGGCACCCCAATGTTTTCATATTATGTTAGTAATTGTGCTACTCATGGTGGAAAAAGGGAGGACACCCGGAAGACACTCCCACATTTGTAATGGCATAGCATGGGTAATCGGCAATCTGCTGTCCACTGGGTGAGGCAGTCGCCGTGACCACCCTGTCAATAAGCGCTTAACCAGGAAGCTCTCCGCTGGATTACCCCAGCCATGCGCTTTTAAAAAGAAAGCTAATCCTGAAATATTGGAGGAACCGAGGATTTGGACGTGCCTTTCTCCATAGCCGCGGTGATATAATCTGCGAGATCATCATTAACTGGTCCCCAGGACCACCCCTGCATCGTGAGGAAACACAACACTTTATGGCACCCACATAAATATGCCTTCCAGGTTAATGGGGCTACTGATGATCTGAACAGCTGCCACGCTTCAGGATTCCGAATTTCCAGAGGAAATCGGGGACGATTGCTCCCTCCAACTCTGCATTTGATGCTAGCTTCCAAACTGCTCCCACTTGAAACGACAACAGGTAAATAATATTGGTGCACTACCTCCGTTATTGGATATTCACTATACACACACACAGAGGAATTCAACAACTTATAATCCTACAAAACATTTTTATTAAATGTATACAAACATTAAACTCGTGACTTTTAATACATCAGACCATCTATATGAACAGTGCTTGCCTTTATAATAAAACTACATACTCCATGCATTACCCTCCATTCATTCTCTACTCATCCATACCCAACCATAACACTCACCATCCCTAAAAATGACCAACTAATCAGTTATTATACATAATTATGCACAGATTAACCTTTCATGATGTGTAGTCACGCTACCTCCACATATTTTACAATAATGCAAAACAACAAGTTGCTTCAGCATGTAAGTTTCATAACACCCAACGAAGATCTCGTTTCACCCGTTCATGCGGGCTTCTTCAGGGACTAACTATTCACTAAAGCGCAACTATGCTATCATGTTGATATACTTGATATAACTATCTTCTAATGCACTGTCTTCATAATCAGGCACAATCTTCTTTACAATACTTTAATGCTGACAGCATCACCACACATAGTGCTAGATCCTATAAAACACTTAAATTTTAAATTAACTCTACTTAACCATCACCCTAAACATCAAAAGTATCAGGTATGCCAGCAGAAGAAATTTTGTTACCACATTCCAACGTCTTCACAATGTTTCAACTATATTTAAACAGCAACATCCGGCTTATGCTTTGAATATCCTCTTCAATCAATGAACTTCGCAGTATAACTGTAACTTCTTAGGATATTAAAGCCTTCTATACCTGAAACAGATATATAAATTAACACAGCTATCTTAAATATATTCATTCCTCTATCCATATGTTAACCAACCTCGACATAATAATCATTGCATATTATTTAAACAACGTTCAAAACACGTTCAAAACCTTACCCAATATATCCAAACTAAACCGGCGTCTTAAACCACTGATGTCCACCACGTTACTCCCAGCCTTCCAATAACAGCCGTGAGATACTCTCCCGGTCTCTCTCTGTAACCAGCCTTCTAACAACGGACATGGGATATTCTCCCGACTCTGCTCTTCAACATCGATTTAAATTGCTCTTAACCAATGGACTTATCCCTTTATTATTGTTACCAACTACGTCATGTATTCAACAAGCTTTAATGAAAGAAAAATCCCCAACGTACTCATCATACATCCGGGGATCTAAAACCGGGGGATTCCCCTTGCATAGTCATCACACATCCGGGGCTTACTACACCTCTTGACAAGCACTATGCCATTACCCACAAGAAAGGACACTTTATCACACTCACCATTTATGAGGCTCTTCTCTTCTATTGATTAGATATTTTTACACCAACACCTGCCTATGTTCTAAACACCAACCCACTGAGCTTGTACCATTCATAGCTACCAGAACAAATATGCAACACGCTATCTGTATACAATTATTGGTAAGGCTCTACAGTAATGTTATGCTACAAATAACTAACCATATAATCACCACCTCACCAGTCAGCCCAACTTCAATACTGCTGAATGCCAATCCTCACCCATAGAACGCTTCCCATTCTATCAATTCATTTAAACCATATGGTTGAACTGTATTCCATTGGTAAATATATTTCTGTTCAATCCTTCTCAATACATTTGTTAGATCCCCTTGTTGGCGTATCTGGCATTGTTGTATCACAAAGAATTTAAGATGTTCAATGTTATGCCCTGCCTCAGACCAATGAGCCACCAGAGGGGCACCTATTTTACCTGTTCTTAATCTGCTTTTATGTTCTTAGTGGAACGAAAGATTTGGTGAGAAAAGTAACGGTGGTGGGGCCACTTGGCAACAGCGATCATAACATGATCAAATTTAAACTAATAACTGGAAGGGGGACAATAAGTAAATCTGCAGCTCTAACACTAAATTTTAAAAAGGGAAACTTTGATAAAATGAGAAAAATAGTTAGAAAAAAACTGAAAGGTGCAGCTGCAAAGGTTAAAAGTGTTCAACAGGCATGGACATTATTTAAAAATACAATACAAGAGGCGCAGTCCATATGTATTCCGTGCATTAAGAAATGTGGAAGGAAGGAAAAACGATTACCGTCATGGTTAAAAGGTGAGGTGAAAGAGGCTATTTTAGCCAAAAAAACATCCTTCAAAAACTGGAAGAAGGATCCATCTGAAGAAAATAGGATAAAACATAAGCATTGTCAAGCTAAGTGTAAAACATTGATAAGACAGGCGAAGAGAGAATTTGAAATGAAATTGGCCATAGAGGCAAAAACTCATAATAAAAACTTTTTTAAATATATCCAAAGCAAGAAACCTGTGAGGGAGTCGGTTGGACCATTAGATGACAGAGGAGTTAAAGGGGCTCTTAGGGAAGATAAGGCCATTGCAGAAAGACTAAATGAATTCTTTGCCTCCGTGTTTACAAATGAGGATGTTGGGGAGATACCAGTTCCGGAGATGGTTTTCAGGGGTGATGAGTCAGACGAACTGAAGGAAATCACTGTGAACCTGGAAGATGTGGTAGGCCAGATTGACAAACTAAAGAGTAGCAAATCACCTGGACCGGATGGTATGCATCCTAGGGTTCTGAAGGAACTCAAAAATGAAATTTCTGATCTATTAGTTAAAATTTGTAACCTATCATTAAAATCATCCATTGTACCTGAAGACTGGAGGATGGCCAATGTAACCCCAATATTTAAAAAAGGCTCCAGGGGCGATCCAGGTAACTATAGACCAGTGAGCCTGACTTCAGTGCCGGGGAAAATAGTGGAAACTATTCTCAAGAACAAAATTGTAAAGCATATAGAAAGACATGATTTAATGGAACATAGTCAACATGGATTTACCCAAGGGAAGTTTTGCCTCACAAATCTGCTTCACTTTTTTGAAGGAGTTAATAAACATGTGGATAAAGGTGAACCGGTAGATATAGTATACTTGGATTTTCAGAAGGCGTTTGACAAAGTCCCTCATGAGAGGCTTCTACGAAAACTAAAAAGTCATGGGATAGGAGGCGATGTCCTTTCGTGGAGTACAAGCTGGTTAAAAGACAGGAAACAGAGAGTAGGATTAAATGGTCAATTTTCTCAGTGGAAAAGGGTAAACAGTGGAGTGCCTCAGGGATCTGTACTTGGACCGGTGCTTTTATATATATATATATATATATATATATATATATAAATGATCTGGAAAGGAATACGACGAGTGAGGTTATCAAATTTGCAGATGATACAAAATTATTCAGAGTAGTTAATTCACAAGCAGACTGTGATACATTGCAGGAGGACCTTGCAAGACTTGAAGATTGGGCATCCAAATGGCAGATGAAATTTAATGTGGACAAGTGCAAGGTGTTGCATATAGGGAAAAATAGCCGTTGCTGTAGTTACACAATGTTAGGTTCCATATTAGGAGCTACCACCCAGGAAAAAGATCTAGGCATCATAGTGGATAATACTTTAAAATCGTCAGCTCAGTGTGCTGCAGCAGTCAAAAAAGCAAATAGAATGTTAGGAATTATTAGGAAGGGAATGGTTAATAGAATGGAAAATGTCATAATGCCTCTATCGCTCCATGGTGAGACCACACCTTGAATACTGTGTACAATTCTGGTCGCCGCATCTCAAAAAAGATATAGTTGCGATGGAGAAGGTACAGAGAAGGGCAACCAATCTCTTCAGCCTTTCCTTATGAGGAAAGGCTGAAGAGATTGGGGCTGTTCAGCTTGGAGAAGAGACAGCTGAGGGGGGATATGATAGAGGTCTTTAAGGTTATGAGAGGTCTTGAACGAGTAGATGTGACTCGGTTATTTTCACTTTCGAATAATAGAAGGACTAGGGGGCATTCCATGAAGTTAGCAAGTAGCACATTTAAGA
Organism: Rhinatrema bivittatum; assembly: GCF_901001135.1. Lineage (NCBI taxonomy): Eukaryota > Metazoa > Chordata > Amphibia > Gymnophiona > Rhinatrematidae > Rhinatrema > Rhinatrema bivittatum. Next base: position 159,194,600 of record NC_042617.1, read on the forward strand.
CTAATTGGAGAAAATTATTTTTCACTCAACGCACAATAAAGCTCTGGAATTTGTTGCCAGAGGATGTGGTTAGTGCAGTTAGTGTAGCTGGGTTCAAAAAAGGTTTGGATAAGTTCTTGGAGGAGAAGTCCATTAATGGCTATTAATCAATTTTACTTAGGGAATAGCCACTGCTATTAATTGCATCAGTAGCATGGGATCTTCTTAGTGTTTGGGTAATTGCCAGGTTCTTGTGGCCTGGTTTTGGCCTCTGTTGGAAACAGGATGCTGGGCTTGATGGACCCTTGGTCTGACCCAGCATGGCAATTTCTTATGTTCTTATGATCTGACCTGTCGTGTCGTATATCCAATATATAACAACCTGCATGGGCATAAAATCCCATAAATCACCATTGAAGAACTACATGTAAATCTGCCTCTTAAAACAAAGGGCTGTTTCTGCTGTGCAACTTGAAATGTTTGAATTTCCAACACGTTCTCACAAACTGAACACCCACTACATTTAATCTGTCCCCGCTGCTCCTGCATCTCCACTATACCTGATCTAGATAGCATAGATCATAGGTTTGTACCTCTCCGCATCGCAAAGATCGAGGGTTCCTCAAAGCCTGGTAACGCTTGTACTATTTGCCAATGTTTTAATATACAATGTTTGATTTGCTGGGATTTAGTAGAAAAAGGCAGCGTACAAATAGGTCTCGTCACTTCACTGTGGGGACTAGGCTGTAACAGGTTCATTCTATTCGCATATAGTGCCCTTTTATATGCACGTTTAACACATTTAAACGGATAACCTCTGTCCCTAAACTTTGACATTAGCACTTTAGCACACTCCTTATATTCTTGCACCATAGAACAGATACGTCTGTATCTCAAGAATTGACTGATTGGTATACTTTCTTTCAACCTCTTAGGGTGGAAACTCTGAAAATGTAATGTGGTATTACGGTCGGTAGGTTTAGTGTATACTGACATTTCTAACCTTCCTTCATGTAAGGATACCATAGTGTCCAAAAATGGTAGCTGTTTTATGCTGGATTGGACAGTAAATCGTAAATTAGAATCACATGAGTTTAAATACTGTTCAAACTGGTCCAATGCCTGTCTGCTGCCTTTCCACACAAAGAAAAGATCATCAATGTATCTTTTAAAAAAACAAATATGTGTGAAATACTGGGACGTGTATAAATATTTATTCTCAAATGTGCCTACGTATAGACAGGCGACGGAGGGAGCTAAGGGTGATCCCATGGGGATCCCTTTAATTTGATTAAATGTATGCCCTTGAAATTGAAATAGAACTTCGTGATAATAATTTCTGCTAGCTGACAAATCACCGTTTTCTTAGCTGCACGTACACCCACTTTAGTCAAAGATGTATTGATAATAGCTAATGCCTCCTGTTGAGGCATTAGCTATTATCAATAGTTACAGCAGACGTAATGTCTGCTGTAACTATTCTACTGCATGACCCAATACCTTCTAGTTCTGTCATACTTATAAATTCCGTAGTGTCTCTGACATATGATGTAGTCTCCTTAACTAAAGGTTGTAATAGCTGATCTATATACTTAGCTACATTTTCAAAAACAGAGCCCCTCCCAGAGACGATAGGGCGTCCGGGGGGCTTCACTAAAGATTTATGAATCTTAGGAGCAAAGTATATGTACGGGCTAGTGAACGAATCTATCTGCAAAAATCTTGCCTCTTTGTTTGTAATATACCCAAGGCGCTTAGCATTCAACACTATGTCATTAATATGAGTCATAATGTCCTTACTTGGATCATTATCTATACGCTCATAAAATTCGGTGTTATTAAGCTGTGCCCAGGCTTCCATCTCATAATCACACGTGTTCATTATTACTAGAGCACCCCCTTTGTCTGCCCCTTTTATAACTATGCTCGTATCTTCACATAATTGTTGAATGGCACCCATGTCCTCTTTAGATGTATTGAAATTGAGCCACTCTTTCTGCTTCTCAATAATTCCTATCTCCCGAACAACTACTGTCTCAAACGCTAAAATCAGTGGATTGGGGGGTTCTGTAGGCAACCAACTTGAAGGTTTAAATAATTTGTCTGTCTTATATCCCTCCTGTTTGGGGCCAAAAAAATCCCTAAGCCTGAGGCGTCTAAAGAACTTTTGAAGTTCAATACGCGTAGTGAAACTGTCGTGTTTTTTAACTGGAATAAATGATAGTCCTTTGCCAAGAAGATCTAACACTGTATCATCAAATACTTTAGAGGACAAATTAACCACATTATCTCTCAAACCTAAACTGATAGTATCATCCCTGTCTACACCTTTACCGTCGAAAATTATACAGCTCCCTATAGCCATAGGTCTTCCTTGATTTATAATTGTGGTCTCCTCGTGATCCCCTGCCTCTCGTTGTTGCCCCATCTTTAGTCGGACGGTTGTCATCATAATGTGTCTCTGGCATATTGAATCGCACCTGCCTGGCATTATCCCTCTCTTGGGTATTCTCATCCCCATCAGAGGAATCCTCTGATGAAAAAGAAAAATTACCCTTATGCTTATATTTATGAACTCTCCTAGTTTGCATCCATGGATACACATATCCAGTGGTGTAGTCCTTTTCATCACGTTGGAACTTGCTTAATTTCATTTGCTTGATCTCATTACGGTAGCTCTCCAATTGTTTTTGATGTTCCTGTAATTGTGAATTAAATGCCTCAATTGAAAAAGTTGTTTGTAATTTTGAGGCTTCTAAATCTATCTCTTTATGTAATTCTTCTAATTGGCTACAATTAATATCATCAAGTCATGACTACACTTATTCAGTATGGCATTCCAACGTTCAACAAATGCCTCGTCAGTGGAAAACAGGTGCGGTTTTTTAATCATTCTGAGACCTCTAGGTATTCTATTGCAATAGCAATATTCCCCTAAGGTAGCCGCATGTAATTCCATACGGATCAATTTCCTTTTGGATTTGATAAACATATTCCAATCCCCCTCACTTGTAGGTGTGGCTGCTGGTTTATCAAATAACCTAAAGCCTGCTATAATTTCTGCAGATGCTTGATCCGAATAACTATGCATAGTAACGTCTATATCACAACTGGTTCAAAAATCTGATACTATATTCCACCCCTGCACATAAGGAAAACCTCAACAGGTAAATAATATTGGTGTACTACCTCTGTTATTGGATATTCACTATACACACACCCAGAGGAATTAAACAACTTATAATCCTACAAAACATTTTTATTAAATGTATACAAACATTAAACTCATGACTTTTAATATATCAGACCATCTATGTGAACAGTGCTTGCCTTTATAATAAAACTACATACTCCATGCATTACCCTCCATTCATACTCTACTCATCCATACCCAACCATAACACTCACCATCCCTAAAAATGACCATTGGTGAGTGTTATGGTTGGGTATGGAAGATTCGACAGATAGGACTCACCCAACAAGCAAAATTTAAGCTTCCTACCAAAGATTGTAACTGTCGCAGCGTGAGCTTTTTAACCCGAAGTGCCTCAGAAACTAGCATATTCAACTGCTGCACCTTTTCACTAGGCAAACGAGATACCATTGCAATGGAATCTAATTCAATACCTAAAAACACCAAAGTAGTGGTAGGGCATTCGGTCTTACTAGCAGCAATCGGAATTCCAAAGTGCTCAGCCACTTTAAAAAAAAAGGTTTTCATCAAATGTGCACATGCATCTGAATTCGATGGCCCCTCAAATAGAAAATCATCTAAATAATGAACTATCCCACCAGACCGCCCACTTGCTCCGTAACCCAGTGCACAAACTAACTAAAAAGCTCAAAATATGCATAGGACACCGAACAACCCATTGGCATGCACTTCTCGAAAAAATACTGTGACCGGAACTGGAAACTCAACAAAGGAAAGTTATCAGGATGAACAGGAAGCAAATGAAAGGGCAGACTCAATATCTACTTTTGCCAACAAGGCCCCTGCACCACAGCTCCACAATAACCGCATCGCTGAATCGAAGGAGGAATAGCGCACTAAGCAACATTCACGTGGAATGAAATAATTAACTGAGGAACCTTCTGGGAAGGGCAGGTTATGAATTTATCGATTCTTCTCTACCTCCTTCTTAGGAATAACCACTAATGGAAAAATAATCATGTTAGAAAACGGAGGCTCGAGAAAAGGGCCCGCTATCCTACCACGAGCAATTTCATCCACCAACTTCTGACACACTACAGCCTCCAACCTGCCTGCCGAGCTAGAATTGGAACTAAAACCTTTGAAAACTCCTGTGTATGGGATCCAAAAGTCAAAGATGAAACTGTTGCGTAACGTCTCTGAGGCCTGACACTTTGGGTAACTGTTTAACCACGGCAACATTTTTTCAACTAAAATGGGGGTGGGAGCTCTGCTGAATGATAAATTATTTAGGAGAGACAGAGGGACCTGCGCTCGGACACTTCGAGGCTGGGTGACTGGCAGCACATATTGAGCACCCATGCTTAAACTTACAGTCGGGGGAAAAGGCATCCCGATCGGTTAAAATGCTAACATACCTCCAATCCCTGGGCGGACTTTCCTTGTCCAGTGCCAGCACCCTGCCCTCGAAAGGGCCGGCTCAGCTGCGCAGGAAGCCCAGACGACTGATGCCCCGAAGGGCCCGAATGATGCGCTTTATTCATCATCTGCTTGAGCCAAAGACTCAATCTTGCATACCCCAACTTATACATTTGTTGCCAGCCATTCTGTCGCAAAAGTGCTCATCATAGATGAGCCAGGCCCAACCTTCAAAATCCTTGTGTGCGCCGATGATGGTGTCCGCATAAGTTAAAAGAGCACCATATTGAGTAGGGTCATAATGGCCCACTACGTTGGCTAATCTAAGAAAAGGTCAAACTACACAAACATACAGGGTTCCTATCACAGGTAATACAGTCATCAATAATAATGCTGCAGCATTTTTTGGATGTGTAGAATGGTTATTCTGTTATAACGCTGAGAATTTAAGTTGGCGGTATGAGAAAAGGTCTTTAAAAGTGTCCTTATTGAATATTCGTTGGAATATAAACGGGAGTTGTACCGGTCTTTGTATGGAAGAAGGTTGACCTGATATTGAATACGGGTAAGAAGGGTTGGAACTGTTTATTCAGATTTTTTAGTAATGAGAAGATTTGGAATATATGGCTCCCTGTCATATTAGTGGTGATCCGATGTGAAATAATTGTTATATCCCCTGATGAAACCTTGGGTGAAATAGGAGTCTCTTGTCGAGAAGATGAATATGTTATAAGAACATCATATACAAGTGGAACAGAAGAAATGATGAGGATTATACCACCAGTGTTGTTATATGGTTTAAATTAATAATTGGAGGGGGGAGTGGTTTTTTTGTTTTTTATTTATGCAATTTTACAAACTTTTATAGCCAGCAAATTAAACTTGTCAATGAATAGGTCTTTACAATACAATAATCATATTGGGCTCATCTTAAATTAGAAGTAAAGTAACATCTCTGTACTCAAAGAAAAATTTATAAGATGAGACCTCTACATATCATAGTATAAGACCATTTATAAGGAATTGGGGAAGATCCAAGATGTACAATTTGGAGCCAAAAAATTAGGAAATTTTCTTAAGGAAATTAGAAGGAACTAAGAGCTTCTACTATCAAATCCCATGATTCAATTGATAAATCAAATTTATTTAGGAGCGTGATCATCTAGAAATTTCCTGAGCTCTAGTGGTTCTAGAAACACATATCATTCATTCATATATTTAAGTATACATTTACAGGGGAAATACAAGGTCATCAGAGCCCCTAGATTTTTAACCTCTTGGCTCATCAACAGGAAATTCCTTCTCTTAGTCTGTGTAGGCCTTGCAATATTTGGAAACATCCACATTTTCTGTGATAAATACAATTTATCACGATTACGAAGAAAAAGTCTTAGGATTTTATCTCTGTCTTCAGCTCTCTGAAACTTTATACATAAAGTTCCACGTTTTTCCACTTGATCTTGCATATTTTCTTCCAGAAAATCTGTTAAGTTATTCAATTGCTGTGATTGATTTTGAAGTTGCCCAATTTCAGATTCCCTTTTCCCAGGTACTATAACATATATTTTTTCGATAGATGGAATATTCTCTGAAGACAATTGTAAATTTTCCACAGCAAACTTTTTAAACTGTTCTTTAGGTGAAATTTTCACGATGGGAAAATTCAGTATTCTCAAGTTATTGTATCTGAAATTATTTTCCATTATTTCAGTTCTCCTTGCATTTGCTACATCTCCTTTCATTAATCCAGATTGGATCTTTTGAATCTGATTGACATGATTTTCTAAGATCTCTAACTTCTCGGTATGTTTTTTTGCAGTTGAATCCCTCTGTTTAGATTGATTCTGAATTTCTGTTATTTTTACATCCAGACTAGCAATTGAGGTTTTTAATTCCATCAAAACATGCCATACGCTTTCTAATGTTATATTTTGTGCTGCCTCCGCACTAGAGCCCACATCAGGAATGACAGATTTTTCAATTTGAAAGCATCGTTCTTGCCTCATAGCAGAGGCCGCCGCCTTATCTTCACTGCTTTTAGGTGTCTAGGTTTGAGGCTCCATAGTCAGGACATCCCCTCCGCCATTTCTCCCCTCTCTCTCCGGCAGGTCATCTTTGTTTCCTCCAACTTGTAAACTCGTCCCTCTTTCTCCTTTTCTCCCCCCGATGGGGTCTGGAATCGCCTCATTCTCTCGCGGCGTCTCCAGATCTGAGCCCAGAGATAGGACGGGTAACAGCAGTTCAGGCCTCACGGGGGCTCCGGGACTCAAGGAGGTGTAATGATCCTGTTGTGCTGCAGTTTCCTCCATGCCAACGCTAACATTGGATACTTCCTCCGGAGCTATTGCGCTTAGCATCGAAAGGAACCCCTCGATTAAGGGTTGAGAGAGGGTACCTGTAGGAAGGGACGGGGTCTCCATTCTTACTTTCCCCTTCCTTTTCGTATGAGGCATAGTAAACAGCGGAAACTTGCAAAGTTTGAGGAGCTCTCTTTCGACACAACCTTCTAGGCAGCCATCTTGGATCTTCGGAGGGGGGAGTGTTTAATAAATTATTGTGATATTCATATGTTGGAATTTATGTGATAATATGTATTTGCAATATGTTTGAGTGTGGTGACTGCATGAGTTATATGTATATCATAAAGTATATTATGTTATTAACATTTTAAATAATTTTTGGATACAATGTGTTTAAATTTTCATAAATTAATACACAGGTTTTTTGTTATATTATTCATCTAAGAAAAGCCCTGACCCAGTTAAAGATATTTCTAGGTATGTTGGGTTCACTTGCCAGGGAATCCGATTTGCTCTTTTTTCTTTTCCTACCCTCATGCCACTTCCCCTCTAGTAAACTGAAAATATCTACATATTTTCAAAGGTTTTAGTTCCAATTCTAGCTCGGCAGGCAGGTTGGAGGCTGTAGTGTGTCAGAAGTTGATGGATGAAATTGCTCGTGGTAGGATAGCGGGCCCTTTTCTCGAGCCTCCGTTTTCTAACATGATTATTTTTCCATTAGTGGTTATTCCTAAGAAGGAGGTAGAGAAGAATCGATAAATTCATAACCTGCCCTTCCCAGAAGGTTCCTCAGTTAATTATTTCATGTGTTTCTAATGTGTTTCCTACATGTATGCGAAACCACCTCCCAGAGTTCCATAAGAGCTACCAGCACCAGTGTGCCTTTTTCCGCCACTTGTACTGTCTGACCTAATGTAACCACTCTGTCGTTGGACGATGAGAATGATGAGCTAGAAGAAGAACTTGAGTCAGAGGAACTTGACCTCCTATTTGAACCGTGCCACCTACGCTTCTTTTTTTCCACCCCTTGACTTGTTCCTGCCTGTGTCCGATATCGCAACCGGTACTGGATCATCCCTCTCTTCAGCCACACCTATCACCTCTGAAACCTCAACCCCCACCTCCTCTACTGTATTTCCTAAAGAAAGAGGAGGGTTCGTCCTTCCTGAAACCGTGGTCTGATGCATCGGTCCTCCTGCTAATCCCGAAAACAGAGATTCATTAGCATTCCGAAACAAATTGTTGCCCATAGTGTTATTACTTCAACCCCTAGCATCAGTTATCACAGTCCTATTATCGCCGCTAGACAATTCACCCAGAGTACCCAGACTCTGCGACATTGATGGATGTGTTGCCTGCGAATGAAGAGCAGGAACCGCTACCGAAGCACCCGCTACCGAAGTGTTAGCCTGGGAACTAGACCTGGCACACTGGTCATGATATTTGCTGCTGCTGGCTGATTCCTCCAACTCTCCCGGTTAGATGGGCCATACAGTTCCATGTCATCGAAGCTGGGTCCACTCCGCTGGGTCCAGGCTGGAAAAAAGGAACAGAACCCCCAGCAGTCCCACCCACTTGTGCCCCTGGGCACCCCACTGCCTGCACCTGATTCCTTCCATGAATATAAGGTGTGGCAGAGACCATATCTCCTTGTGCCATACTCCAAGGCAAAGATACAGGCACCAGCAGAGTCACCCTAGGAGAGGAAAATACAGTAGAATCTGAGGCAATTAGATCCCCAGCACCCGATGTGACCCTGCCTGTTCCTTACACTTCAGGGTTAGGGTAAGCAAAAGATCGCACTCCTGAAAAAAACATTGAGAAAGTTGTGAGGCATAACTTGAGACTGATAAATACCCGTTGTGAGGGGAGGTAATAAACTGCACGTAGTCGCCAGCAGCGGATTCTTGATGTCGGACCGGCCCGGGTATTCGCGGCCCAGGACACATCATGTGGTCTGCCAAGCACGGCTCTGTCACGGCCGCGCACGGCAGACCACGTGACTGGAGCGATCGGCCCACAGGGGGATGCCCGATCCCCCGATAGGCCTATCCGCCCCTGGTAGTTGCCGAGGCAGGGAGAGAATGACCTGCAGCAAGTGATTCGCTCTCCAACACAGCCTGCCTGGGAAGAGCCTGCACCCCCACCCCAACCTCCTCTCCAGGAACCCACTCCCCACCCCTATTATAGCAAAATACCACAGAGTTGAGCCCTCTAGTAGGAGGAACCAAATCCCCAACACCCACAGAAAGGGAAAAGGGGGTATTCCCCGAACTAGCTATGGGATTGGGGTTGATTGTGCCCACGAGGTGTCCTGGAGCCTGTCTATTCAACAAGGCATCCACCGGCATTATCGACCCTGGCACACATGCAGGGGTAGGGACATGTCTGTCCAGCCTGCCTACCCAGCACGCCACCCGACTTCACATTTACCAAAGGAGGAGGAGGATTGTGCCCTGAGGGAGGAGCAGGAGCTGCTGCTCCTGCATGTGCTTTGCTGCGGGCTGGCATGTGTAGCACAGCCCTCAGAGGAGCAAAGAACACTGCCCCAGAGAAGGGAGAGATTGTACCTACTTTTTGCCCCCTCCCTTTTTTCTGACGCTAAATTCAGCTCATAGCCACCGGAGCTCGAGGACCAGTCCCTTGCTACACCAGCCGCCAATCAATCCCCCACCCGGGCCGACCACAAGGGAATCCCGAGGGAAGCAGGCCCAATGCGCAGCCTGCCCTTCTAATTCCAAATATCGCTGCAAACACCAAACAGGCCTTCTACCCCCTCCCACATGGTTACCTTCGGATCTGATCAGGCCGGCTGCGTGCTACGGAAAGGGGTGGGCACAATGGCTCTGCCCCTTTTTAAACCCTGTTCAAATTGATATGACGCAGCGAGACTGACCAACAACAGCCCTTGGGTCGGCTGTATCAGCCCCACCGCATCATAGCCGTGTCAATGCTGGGGGGAAGGGGAGTGGGCCAGAACGCACGTCCCGGCTCTCCCCCCTCGCCCTGTCGCCCCCCACCCCTCCCCCTCGCATCCGACCGGAGGAGCCAGGCTGGCACCCATATTATCATGGGCCCAATGAGACCAGGCTCACCCAGCCCTTCCAGTCCTTTCCTCATTGACTCCACAAACTCCCCCTTATTTAGGATTCCTTGATACACCTCTTTTATGTCATCTTTAATTAATTCCCAGAAAGTTCTATAGAATTCTATTTGCAAGCCATCCTGACTTGGTACTTTCCCTTTCCCTAGGGAGAGTATTGCTTCTTTAATTTCACTGTCTTTTAATTCACTATTCAATTCTTCCCTCTTTTCTTTGCTTATCCTCTCATCCATTAATTCTGTGAACATCCTGAATTAGATTTAGATTTATTAAGTTTTATATACCGTCACTAGGGATCCATTGTAACGGTTCACAACAAAATAAAACATGCAGCTGAATACATCATACAAAATTAATAAACCTAAAATTCGTTTTAAAATACATTATTAAGCCTAAAATACATAATTAAACCTAAAAAAATTTTAAAATCTAAAATACATTATTAATCTAAACTACACTATTACGGCTAAAAATACATCATAGCAAACTAAAACACGTCTTAAATGATCCTAAAAGTACTTCCTGAAGTAGTAATTCCTCTTCCTCTGTCCTTTTTTCTTCATACAGTTCTTTATAAAACTGACTTATGCTGCTTTCTATTTCATGTAGGCCTCTTTGTTCTTCTCCTTTTGAATTTAGAATGCAGCTTATACCACCTGTTTTTATTAAGCTTTTGAAAATATAACTGGAACAAGTTTTGTTTTCCTCAATAAATTGCACTTTGACTCTATATTTGTTTCTTAACCTTCTCCTTATACCATTCCATTAACTTTTTTTAACATTTTTTTATTTCCTAGGTAACGGACATACCTCTAATTGCCAGTTTATATAAATTCTGAAGTCTTTTCTTGCATTTATTAACCTGCCGTCTTGCTGCTTCTGCCTTCTTCCTTCCTATCTGTTGGAAAAAAAGCTTAACTCTGGTTTTTTTTAATTTCATCCCACCATTCTCCTCTTGTGGTGAAAAGTTCTTTGTTTCCCATTCTTTATATTTTTTTGTGAAAGCTTATCTTATTCCCTCTTCATTGACATGCTCTGTATTCAGCTTCCAGTAACCTTTCCCCCATTCTATTTTCCTCAGTAATTCTAATTCAACTCTTAAGAGTTGGACTTCTGGCGATGACGTAAGCAAGCCGGCAGCAGAGGGAGAAAGCTCCGCGGCCCCCTCTCCTTCCTATATCATCGGGACACTTCAAACCGCAGCAATTTCTTCTGTCCCTTGCTGCCAAAGGTATCGCAGGGCTCAGAGGCCCCAACGCAGTCAAAATCGGTGGAGGGTGAGTGAAACGTAAGCGGCGCGGTTTTGTAGCGGCTGCAGACCGGAGCGCAGGAGCTCTCAAGATGGCGGCCGCATGTGACCCTGCTCCCCTCATTATTATCGGGCGATGTTAAAACGCGGTGGCTTTCTTTGTTTACGGAGCGAGGGGGAGAGGCCATCTCTTTTGAGCCGCAGGTACACCCTGAATTCGGAGATAGTCGCTCTGAGCTGAAACCCGGTGGCGGCGAACGCACGATTGCCTGCAGAGACTGTTAAAATCAAGATGGCCGCCACATGAGGTCCCCGTTGCAGAGTTCACCACCACGCAGCCCAGTAAAAAACTGAAGAGAGCTGAATAAACTGAGACGGAAGCGCTCCGGAAGAGCTCCGTATTCTCGCTCCCTAAAGTAACTTAAATAAGCTGCTCTCCCCGACTGAATAGAGTGGGTGAGAGTCTGCACAGTATTTCTGTACGTCATGGGAGCACTGAAAACTGGCGGTGGTCCTACGCTTTTGGTAAGTGTCTCGTGGGTCCGATGGCTGCTTCTGGATGCTCCATCACTGGCCGCATATAGCCTCCTCTGTGCCGGGGTTCCAGAGGGCGGTGTGGTTTCTGGGATGCGAAATCGTAGTGGCCGCTGTGTCAGTGATCGCAGTGCCCACTGACCCCGGGCTGGGAAACCTAAATTGGCTGCAACACCTGCGGGGGAAAATGTTACATCCTCGTTTACAGAGGATGCCCTGAAACAAATCTCGCAGCGTGTAACAGAGGCCCTCGATGGCAGATTAATTAAGCTGCAAACCTCTATAGAGGACATTAAGAATGTAATGGAAAGCCAATCCAAGCGCCTTGACACAGCGGAAACCACTATCTCTGATCTAGGGGAACGGGTCACAGAATCTGAGCGTCACGTGACCAAGCTGCAGGGTCAACAGCACGAGCTTTTAACCAGGATGGAAGAGCAAGAAGATCAAGGGCGATGAAACAATTTGAAAATAATTGGCCTTCCTGAGATGGTAAAAGAGGGAAACTTGCGGGACTTTGTTGAAAAATGGCTCCCGGGTCAAGTCGGGCTGGACTCTGCTGATGAGCGTTTGCAGTGTGAGCAGATTCACAGAGTGGGTCCTCCGCGTGACGGCGGTAGAGCCCGACCGGTTATGGCACGCATCCTAAATTAGGACCACAAAACGAAGCTGCTGAGGGCATACCGCCAGAAAGCAATGGTGAGGTATCAAGGCAGCTGTATTTTGCTGTTCAACGATTTTTCAGCTAGCATCGCTACTCAGTGGAAGTTACTGACGCCGGCTTGTACGGCGCTCCACAAGCGGGGCATTCAATTTGCACTGCTATACCCGGCAAAACTACACGTCTACCATGACAACAAGGTCGTCTTTTTCACCTCCAAAGAAGCGGCAGAAGGCTTTCTCCAGACCTTGCCCAGACTTGCAGGGGAGTGAGGCAAGGGTTCTCGTGTCAGGTTCATTGTTATTGCAACTGTTTTGGCTCCTTTGGAAGGGTCACTGTTACGTACCTTAGGGTCCTCGGTTAAGAGAGGTGATCGCTACCTTTTTCTGCATTTGTTTTGTACTGTTTCCTGGTACATAGCTCTAGGGTGCAGCCAACTTTGATCTTCAGGATGGATGACCTGAGTGGGCTCAGTTGAGGCTGGCTCCCCCCACTTGGACATTAAGAGTCTCAGCTCTGACCTCTCTAGGGGGGGGTGCAGGGGCACTTGGGAACTATTCTCTTCACCATCTGCCTTGGGAGGCGTTGCCCAACTTGGGACATGTGCTGCACTATTTGGGACCCTACGCATGTTGCTGTTGTTAATGGTTATATTTTCTACTTAGGTTCCTAACTTTTGTTGCCTGTTCGGATGGGAAGTTTCAATATACAGGGGAGGGAGGGGGGGCTAGAGGAGGGCATCCCAGTCCCTGATGTTATGACGTGGGGTGGGAGGCACCCTAAGCCTCTTGGAGCAAAGGAGTAAGGTGGCACAGAAAATGGAGTATGGTGTGGATGTCTGTGATGAGTGTTGGTATGAATGTGATATGGACTGGGGGGGAGGGGGAGGGTGGGATGGGACACCTCCTTGAGAACTGGATGGGTTTCTAATTTTTTGTTTGCTCGACATATGTTACAATGCTCTCTGAGGTCCAGGCTGGGGGGCCTTGGAGTTCTATCTGTAAATGGTTTCACTTCATTACAAGTCTCGCTGGATCCATGGTATGGCGCAGGTTAAAATTGTCTCGTTAAATGTGGATGGCATTCATTCCCCGATCAAAAAAGAGAAATTTACTATGTTTAAGCGCATGAGGGCTTATGTGGTGTTCCTACAGGAAACACATCTTAATGATTAATCCATCACTACCCAAAATTTAATTTTATTAATGATATTGTAACCATTCTTATCTGGCACCTGTTCAAATGTATGATAACTACCTATATATACCTTATTTTGTGCCTATTTGTAAACCGTTGCGATGGTACATAACTTAGCGACGGTATAGAAAAGGTTTTAAATAAAATAAATAAAAATAAATGAATGACAAAGAACATGCCAAATTGCAGAGAGCATGGGTGAGCCAATGCTACTATTCCTCTTTTAGCTCGCGGCAGTGCGGTGTCTCCATCCTCATTCATAGAAATTTACCTTTTCAGCCTGTGCAACAGCCTGCCTGCATGCAGATGGAGGATGAGTAGATTTATGCCCACAATTGGTGGATGGACTGTTAGACACGAATTGATAGATGAAAGCCCAGGATTGTTTAGACCAGATGGCGTGCATCTGTCAGACATTAGGTGGGACATATTTAATACCGATTTACAAGATATCATTGAACTTTTGCACAAGAATTGGACCGCAGCCTAGTTTGTGGGGGGTACCCTGGTAAGCAGGGCTGCTACCAGGTTACCTTGGCACAGTAACCAGCGCATTGGCGAGGCCCCACGAATTTAGCTGTGGCCTTTTTGGCCCTGAAGCACCTGAGCCAGCAACTGCTAAGTGGGCTGGTGGCCCAGCAAGTGCGACCCCCGACCCTCCTCACTTCCGCTGGCAAATGGGGAATATCCGCCATAAAAGCAGAGATGCTGTTGCCGACACCTGGCCGTAGTAGCCATTGCATCATCTCCGGAAGGGGATTCATACCCAGGCTCAGCCGTAGAAGCTGGGTCTCAGGTTGAAACACTCCCCTTCTCGACACCCCTTTCCTCTCCTGTGGAAGTGATGAGGGTCGGGGTTGCACTGGCTGGGCCACCGGCCCACTTAGCACCTGCCTGCTCAGGTGCTTCCGGGCCAAAAAGGCCGCAGCTAAATTTGTGGGGCCTCGCCAATGCGCTGGTCACTGCACCAAGGTAACCTGGTAGTAGCCCTACTAGGCTGCGGTCTAATTCTTGTGCAAAAGTTCGATGATGTCTTGTAAATCGGTATTAAATATGGCCCACCTAATGTCTGACAGATGCACGCCATCTGGTCTAATCAATCCCAGGCTCTCGTCTATCAATTCGTGTCTAACAGTCCATCTACCAATCGTGGGCATAAATCTACTCACCCACTTATTGATCTTTTTCCTGATTTTCTTGACCGCGCGATGAGACCGCTCACCTCTCCATACTCTGCGGGGGATGATGCAGGACCACACGATTACTGACTGAGCAAATATGCTAGCCAAACTTGCCAGATCTCCTTGAATTTTTGCATAAGTTGTACACTGCGCATTATGGCCAGGTCGTTACCCACCAGATGCACAATCAATACATCCGGGGGCAGAGGATCGCTTCATGTCCATTTCAGTCAGCATCAACTGGTCCCATCTCATCCCTGGGATCCCTTTCCATATCAATGAGATTTGATGTACAGCCAACCCAGGTGTTCTCCCTTTGGTCGCCAAACGTACAAACGAGTGGCCTATAATCCATATGTGGCGCGTCCTTGGTCTGTGATCTGTTGACAGATAAGCATGTTAGAGACTATTGACTAAAATACTCCTTAGGTCTTATATATGACCTGAACCTTCCAGACTGCCATCTGCCAATGGACATTATTGCTGTATCCTGCAAGCCCAGATCGGCCGCAGTGGTGGCTGTGCCAGTGCGGAAAGAATGAGTCAAGTAACCTGCTACCTCGACGCCTATCACCTGCAGAGATAGATGCAACAGCCTGCTGAATTCATACCTACTTAGCGGGTTACTGTTGGTGTGCCAAAGCAGTTGCCCATCTCCCGATGGACGTCTTTCTAAGTAAACTCTTGTGCAATGAACTGGGCATGTGGGCTCCTCTCGCCATTCATGTAAGAGTATCTTAGTTCCTGCGCCCAATTTATCTGTTTTTGACCTGCGAAGAAGCAGCTGCAACTGATTTCGCTCTATGACAACATCCTCCTTCTGCAAGCAGGCAGTGCTCGGCTTGAAGACCAAGTGAGCAGTTAACTAGCTGACACGCAATGCAGTATAAAATGCTAGGGAGAAGGCGCAGCGAAACAATCTGGTTTCGAATACATCGGAGCAAACTGAGTCTAAGGAAAATGATATCCTACGTAGGAGGCTGCACGTAATGAGCAATCGTGAATCTCTGGTTCTGCCTGATTCTTGCCCAACCCATTATCACTCTCTTTATGGGGAAACAAGTCTGTAAAACTACGAAATCCCAGGGCCTTAGAGAAGAATGATAGGTCTTCTAGTCCTTTGCCCACTGTTGCCCTGCTTTTTCCCAGGCGCCAGCACTGCATGATATAGCCCATCAGCACGGAAATCTGGATAGGCCACCGTTCGTCATCCCCCATTCCCCCCCCCCTTCTCTTCCTCCCTCCCTTCCTCCCCCACTCCATTGTGCCTGGCTCCCTTATGGAGTCGAGGGCCCTTTATCTATATCCTCATTCTTATCTTTCTTTTCAACTTTTTCCTTGTTTTATGCCTTCACTTTCCAACCACCTTCATTCCTTTTATTTGCATACTCTATCATATTCATGTCTCCCATGAGCCTTTTCTCCTCTTCTCTTAAAAGTTTCTGTGTTTTTAGCCCTGTTCGTGTAGGAATGTGGACAGTTTTTAAATACATGTCCTTTCTCACTACATAAATTACAGATTTTACTTTCTGTGCATTCAAGAGTTGTGGCCTTTCTTTTTACAATTATTACAAAAGTTTTCTTCATATTCATTTGCCACCTGACCTGGCTGATTACATCTCCTGCATTTTCTAGGCTGTCCTACGTAGAAAACGTTGCCTTGGCTTGCCCCTGGCTGTATTTTATTAGGAATGTGGCACCAATCTTTCAGTTCCGTATCATGCCTCAGCTTACACCAGAATTTTCACACTTCATTCTTTACACCATCTTCATCCTTACATTCTTGTCCATTTACCACTTCACAATATTAGCATAGCCATCTGAAGATATCTTGGTACTTAACAAACTCGCTGTACATAATTACATTGACCACTCTTCTGTTAGGCTGTGTTAAAGTTCTAAAATGAAAGTCTTTCAAAGGTGCCTCATGCTTCAGTTTCTCTCCTCTCTCAATGCACATTTCAAATAACTGAAAGGTGGTGAAAATTACCTCAAACTTTTTTTCCTCCTGGAATGCGAAGATGTTTTCCAAGTGCCTTGGTTGGAATCCCAAACTCTTCTGCAGAATCACACATGACTTCAAAGCAAACTGCATTGTGACATGCATATGATGCCGCCATGACTTCTGGATCGTCCTCTAACTCGCTTATGACTCCACCTCCTCCTCGGCCTCCTCCTCACATGCTTACTTGGGAGGAGGAGCATTAGCATAAAAGAAATGTGAAAAGCAGGCCCCTGCCAGGAAGAGAGAGAGAGCACCGTTTTTTGAAAAACTTTATTAATTCAAAGTTTGCATATCAGTAAAATGCATTGCAAATGTTTGGATAAAGATAAACTTCCACAGATTACATATAATTTCCAAAAATGGTCTTAAAACAAAACTTTTGTCTACAGTGAGATTAGGAAAAAAAGTCCACTTCCTATGAGCAAAAACTTATACTGTATCCTTAGCCAATGGTAACCACTGCCAAGTTTTGAGGACTTTTTCCTTTAAATCGGAAAACTACCTATTCTATAAGCAGAGGTTTTTTTCACATGACATCCCATTTCCAGTATGTTACAAAATCTTGCCACGCCATATTTTTCATGTATTTTATTTGTGTACCGTCATTCTGAAAGCAATCGCAGCGGATTACAACAAGCATAACATAAAATACATAATTTACAGAATAAATTAGAAACTATCTAAAATACAGCTAAATAGCAAGTCCAGTACATTATATATCAATTGCTTATTTTTTCTTTTTTCCCATCTGTCTAATATATCAGTGGACTTTGATATCAGCTCACATTATTACTCTCATAAGCAAGTTTAAATAGGCAAGTTTTTAGGGTTTTGTTGACCAACTTAAGAACTTTCTGTATTGGTAATTAATGTGTCATGGAATTCCATAACTTTGTTTCTGCTATCAATAAAGCTCTCTCTTTCTTCGCTTAAATGTGCAGTTTGAAGTGATTTTAAACTTTATTTTGGAATATATAGATGGTAATGATGTACTTAACCAGTCTAAGATTTTGTATTAATTTTGTGAATTATACATAGCACTTTATAATGTACCCAGAATTTAACTGGTAGGTCAGTATAGTGATATAAGAATAGGAGTAAGCTGGTCATATTTCCTTTTATCCATCAAAACCCTCATGGTTGCATTTTGGAGCAATTGTAGAGATCATATTGTATTTGCTGGCAATCCAAGTAATAGCGCATTATAGTAATCAAGGTCAGAGAATATTAAATGTAGTATGGTACAAAAATCCTCTTGATTCAATTGCGGCTTTAAAAGCCATAACAAATGTAACTTATTGTAGCCATTTTTAATTTTGTTGGTAATCTGCTTCTTTATTGTTCATTTATTATCAATTATTACACCCAAGTCTCTTGCATGATCAGTCAGTTCTATTTGAATGAAATCAATCGTAAAGTATATAGGTGTCTTAATAGAGTCTTTCCAATTTAATAATATAATTTCTATTTTTTATTTAAGTACCAATTTCATATCTATTAAAAGTTGTATGGCTGAAAAATATACTTCTAGCAACCTCATGGAGTACTTAATACAGTGATACCTCGGTTCTCGAACATAATTCGTTCCAGGAGGACGGTCGAGAACCAAATTGTTCGAGAACCGAAGCAATGAAACCCAATAGGCCTAATTTGTATATAATACAGTATGTAGAAAAACATGAGTCTCAACAAGAAATAAAAGTGTACAGTATGTATTAAAAAAAATAAAATAAAATGTACTGTAAAGTACAGTAAATTGTGTTTCATTTACTGTACCTGTACCAACCTTTATTGTCTTGAAGGGGAGTCCTCTTCAATAAAAACAGAGGGTAACTGCTCTTCGGGTGTTTCTGTTCTCTGTATCTTTTGCTGAGGAGAATCAGAATCTTTCTCTGCAGTTGCTTGTCTGATTTCTTTACGGAAGAATTTTTCAATTTTTTGCTGTTTTTTTCTCCTTTCAGAAATTTTGCGGAAAGTGGACATAACATTGTCATTAAAAATGTTAACTGCTCTATTTGCTACCACTTTATCAGGGTGATGTTGTTCAACAAAGTTTGCGATTTCTGTCCATTTTGCACACATTTCATGAATAAGGCCACTAGAAATATCCTCCACTCTCTCCTCTTCTTCAGAAGAAATTTCTTCCACCATATCCTTCTGCTGCTGTTGTTGTAGGTGCATCAGTTCCTCAGTGGTTAACTCAGCAGCGTGACCTTCCACAAGTTCGTTGATGTCATCTTGTTGAATGTCAAGGCCCATGGTCTTTCCTATGGCCACAATATCATCAACCACAGCAACATCTTCATCAACGACAGGAGCTGACTCAGCTTCTAAACCCTCACTGTCCCTTTCGGGCCATAGTTTTCGCCATGCCGCATACAATGTGCGATGAGTGACATTACTCCAAGCAGTGTCAATCAAGTTTACACAATTTAGGATGTTGAAGTGTTCTTTCCAAAATTCCAGGTGTTTCTTTGTTCAGATCACTGAATATTTGTAGTGCTTTCTCACAAATAACGACCTCATTGATGCTGTCACCTGCTAACTCTTTTTCTTTAATGAAAATAAGGAGCAGCTTCTCCATTTCCTCCATTATCTGAGGCCTTTGCTTAGTTATCAGCGTTACACCTTTGGCAACATTGGCAGCCTTTATAACAGCTTTATTCTTAAGGAAAGTAGAGATGGTTGATTTTGGCATGCCATACTCAGCAGACAGATCCGAAACACGTGTGCCCTGTTCATATTTGGCAATGATTTCTTTCTTCAGCTCAGTAGTTGTTCTCACAGCTTTCCGCTTACCTTTGTCTGCATTACCACTTCTGGCTTTCTTTGGACCCATGTCTAAGGGTTAAATTCAGTGTAAAGCGTGACTCTCTCCACAAAGCGTGACTCTCTCCACAAAGCGTGACTCTCTCCACAAAGCGTGACTCTCTCTCTGCACTCACACTGATGACGCAAGCAAGGCGCGCTGGGCCGAATGAACGCCATTCGGCTCAACTCGGCTCATCTCGGAAGTTCGAGTTCCAAATATTTGTTCGGATTCCAAGACAAAAGTTTCTCGAATCTCCTGGTCGAATACCGATTTGGTCGAAAGTCAAGGCGTTCGAGAACCGAGGTATCACTGTACTCATTTCAATAGGGACTAGGAACTGGACATCATTGGTGTAACTATAATAGCTTATTCCTAGACCAGACAATAGCCTACATAATGGTAGACAAGGTTGGTGACAAGGAGAATCCCTGTGGAATCCCTGTATTCATATTGATTGTATTGGAGGCAATGTAACCAATTTTTACCTATAGGGTCCAGGTTTTTTAAGAAAGATTTAAACCAGTTATAGGTTTTATCAACTAAACCAATTTCTGCCAGTCTCTTGAGCATAATATCATGGTCCGAAGTACTGAAGGCAGCGAACAAGTCTAACAATACTAGAATGTATGATTGTCCGGTGTTAAATCCCCATAATGTAGTGTCTGTCAGTGCTAAAAGGTTTTCAGTACTATAGTTTTTTCTGAAACCAAATTGAGTTGGAAATAATATATTGTTGAGTTCTAGGTGTTCTGTCAGTTGGGCATGGATTACTTTCTCCATGATTTTTGCAATAAATGGTAAAGTTGATACAGATCTGAAAATACTTAAGGTCTTATTATCCATGCTTTTATTTTTCAAAATTGGTATAATGGAGGCACATTTCAATGATGTAGGTATCTCACCTTCTGATAAAAGTTCACAATTTTTGTGAAACATGTTGAACCCATATCGGTTATTATCTTTAGTGATTTTTATAGGAATCACATCCAGTGGATGATTAGCTGGATTCATGGCTTTTATAATTTGCTGAATTTCTAGTTCAGATGTCTCTTATCATATAGTCTTTCACAAGAACCTTTACCATCCTGTATACCTCATCATTTTCCAAGTCAACATCTCCATGGTACTGAAGATTGCATCCTCTTCATAGCATATCTTTCACATAGTTGATAATAATCCATGTTTCCTCTTTTTGGTTGTTTTTCCTTTCTCTTTATATCCAGAAAAGTCAAATGCAACTGCTTCTTCGGTTATGTTCACATTTGACTGTACTGCTTTTAGACAATGGCTCATTCTTCCTCAAATATCCTGGGAAACTGTGCATTCCTGGAAGATATGTTGAGAGGTCTCCTCCTCCCAGCAATCTTCCCCAATGCATAAATTCATTCCTTTTTTCCTTCTGTAAAAGAAATTCCTTGTCAGAAAACACTCATGTATCACACACCAGCTCAAGTCTTTGTGTACATTGAAAAGATATTTATGGTTAACATTTCTTGTGCTACTCTTCTTTTTTTCTCATTAAATTTGCCAGTCGACCTTGTGACATTTTGTTTTCTAATTATGCCCTCTACCTTGGTACTGGCTAAACTTTCCAAAGGTATTTCTGATAAGTTATGTAACTTTATCTTCTCTTTAACAGTTTCATGCATATATGCGACTGATTTGGAGTGGGATTCATTTCTCAAATGTTGTAGTCTTCACCTATAGTATACAATCCCAAGAAAGAGTGCAGAGAGCAATGTAGGTCCAATAATTTCTAATCAGAAATGTATTTATTTTGATTTTCAAAAGTTCAAAGAGGCCACTCCAATTATCGAAACATATACTGTTAATAGACTGCTTCAGGGTCCCCCGACACGGACCCCGTGTTTCGCCCGAAGGCTGCGTCGGGAGGGACAGTCTGTGAAAGCTTAAAGACAGCTGAGGAATTCATACAGCTTGAGCGGCTGGGAGAAGTTCATGTAGATAGCTCAGAAATAAGTTTATACTTTGTCATCTCTGGTTTCCTCCATTGCACCTTTTACTATTCTGGTTATATACTGTATTTATCAAGCAACATTGCTTCCATCTGTGGTACTCCTGATAAAGTCAAAAGCTTATTTGTATCTTTCTGTTCAATATAGTTAAATTTAGCTTACAATATTCTTTACTGATGCTTGCTATTCTGGCCATGAACACTATTTTAGATTATAATATGAATGAACAGCGGCAGATTCCCGATGAAGACCAGCCCAGGGATTCACTGCCCAGGCCGGCCCAGGAGATATCACGTGGTCTGCCGAGCGCGGCTCTGTCACGGCCGTGCTCGGCAGACCATGTGACTAGCGCAACCGGCCCACCAGGGGAAGCCCGATCCCCCGATAGGCCAATCCACCCCTGTGAATGAAAGATATGTAAATAAACTTTTTGGCTCCATGGACAAGATAAAAGATAATTATAATTAGTAGAAAATAGGTATGATATGTGATCCTTTCTTACCTTAACGAAAATGTGCTGTGCTTATAGGCAATTGTAATCAGGACCTAGGTCATACTGACCTGTTAACTGATCATGATGTAAAATGAAGTAAAATGAAGAAGTGAAACTGAACCATGACTTTTTGGGGAACACCCATTGAGGGTCTGCTAAAAGTGTGGTTTTCCCCCATGTAATAGTACTTTGAAAATAAATGTGGTAACATTGTGCTGCAACAGATTTGTCTATTTTTTTTGTGAAGCAAATTAGAGGGAAATCTTAAAATCTCCACAGTTGTGGTGCTTTGAAACCCTAAGCCAACAAAGCACTTAAGGTGAGTCTGTGTTAATATTTTTTGTGACCACCTTATTATACTTGCTTTTGGAAGTGATAAATAATTTTCCCTCTGCAGTATAATGTAACTACAGGTAAAGGGGGGGAGGATAAAATAAGAATTATAGTAAGTAGTTTCTCTTGTTCATTTGTATGTTCTGTTTATTATGTGTGCTGTTGTCTTTTATTGTTCTACCACAGTGGTTCTCAACCTTTTTTCTGTTAGGACACACCTGATAGATAGTTCCCACATGCTCCAACATGTGACAGTCACAAGACTGACCCCGTTCCCCGGCCCTCCCCTTTGGAGAGGCCTGGCACTTGTGCACATAGCAGGGTTTACGCGCGCCTGTTCTAAAATTCATGCGGCGCATACAGGGTCCGGCCGCGCATGTAAACCCTGCTTTTTACGCGCATGGGCCTTTGAAAATCCACCCTAATATGTTTTTGTTTATTGAAGCTGTTAACAGTGTTTTGAAGAATCATTTAATGCTTTAAATTAAAAGTAAAATAATCTTATTAAAGCATTTTTGCCCTATGTAATGCTCTAGTTTGTACCTTTTTTATGATTAAGCTATTTGAAATCCTTCTTTTTTGGATTGTGATCTGTGATTGCTGTCCGAGTTTTTGTGTAAGCCCATGCTTTTCATTTGCTCTCCCCCTATATTGAAAGAACCAATAAACTTTGATTGTTTATTTTACTTTCCTATACTTATTACAGTGTTAGAATATAGGCTAAGGATCATAGCCTGTTCATTTGCTTATTTGTAAGTTTAACTTAGAAATCACGTGGTTTACAAAAATTAGATCCCATTTACATATGAGATAAAAATTGTAATTTGAGCCAGTTTGGAAGATGACGTGTCAATTAACAAATTAACCAATAAGCCTTAATGCTTTTGATGCAACTGCAACATCGCTCTCTGCTTCAAAGGAGGGGGGTGGGGACTGAAAGGAAAGAGAATTTTGGATTCAGAGACCATCAATAGCCATGACTTTTTTACAGTCTGGGGTACTGATGTTCAGACATTAAGGAAAGAACACAGGACTGTTTCTGTAGCCAAGTCCATAAGCAAAGCTCGTCAAGCAGAACAGACTGATACATGGGGTAACCTGCACGGCGTGGCAGATACTACCATGGGGAGCTTGTTGGGCAAACTGGATGGACCAGGCCTTTTCTGCCATCATTTCTATGTTTCTATGTTAATATACTTGAGTGTAAATTAAAATATTGCAATAACAAATCTCTAGACACTCCAGAGTTGCTTCTTCCATGAGAACAATGTTTGCAATAATTTTTTTTATTGTTTGTGTGTATAAAAGGGAAGGTTGATAGCATGCAGTCGTGTGTAGTATATGATGGACTATCATTTTGCTGGCTTCTAGACTAATAGGATGGCAATTATATTGATCTTGATGTGTGTGATATTTGTTACTCATAAAATTCTTATTAATAGCTAAGTATATGAAATGTGATACATCGTAAAGAAAACCAGTTGTGAAATAGGTGTAATTTTTAACAAAATGTGATAGCTTCAAGCTTGCTGATTGATATCACCCTCCTGCCCGCTGAGACCCCTAATACCAAATTGTGCAATGTGTTACAAATTATTTGAAGCACACACCTTTTTAGTGGTTGTAGAGGCCGCAGCTTTATTATAAAATTAACAATTGAAACTGGAACAATATAAAGCACGAGCCGTTTTATGCCACAAAGAGTCCCCGCCCGCCATGTCTCCTAACAAGGAGACATGGTGTACTTTTGTTCGCGCCACTGGCGCGAACAAAAGTACACCAGATTTTATAAGATACGAGCGTATCTTATAAAATCCGGGGTCGGCGCGCGCAAGGGGGTGCACATTTGTGCAACCTGCGTGCACCGAGCCCAGCGCGGCTTGCCTGTTCCCTCCGAGGCCGCTCCGATTTCGGAGCGACCTCGGAGGGAACTTTTCTTCGCCCTCCCCCCACCTTCCTCTCCCTTCCCCTACCTAACCCACCCCCCCGGCCTATCTAAACCCCCCCCTTACCTTTGTTGGCAAAGTTACGCCTGCTGAAAGCAGGCGTAACTTTGCGCGCGTCGCAGGCAGCCCCGCTCCGTCCCCCGGGCCGGCGCCATGCCCCCGAAACGCCGCCGGACACGCCCCCTCCCTCCCCATTTCGAAAGCCCTGGGACTTGTGCGCGTCCCGGGGCTTTATGCGCACATTGTACTTGCCTACATGTGCGCACATTGTGCGCACATGTAGGCAAGTACAACCATTTTTATATCATGCGTGCATATGTTATAAAATGGCTGCATCTGTGGGCACGAGCCAACATATACGCATACATGTGTGCCCGTGTGACTGTTTCAAATTTATCATCCCTATGTAGCTGCATTAAAAAAAAAAAAAAGTTTGGACAAGTTTCTAGAAGAAAAGTCCATTAACCATTATTAAGGTAGAGTTACAGAAATCCACTGCTTATTCTTGAGATAAGCAGTTTAGAATAAGTATCTACCCCTTGGGATCCTGCCGGGTGCTTTTGACCTGGATTGCCCACTGTTAGAGACAGGATACTGAGCTTGATGGACCTTTGGTCCTACCCAGTATGCAAGTATGTTCTTAAATGTTCAAAAATATTTTTTTGTGTTTAGAAATTCATCCTTATTAAAAGAGATGTTTTATACTAAAAGCAAATCTGTTCTATCTGTATACTATACAAATGTTCAAAACTATTTTTATTCCATAATTTAGCTTGGACTGTGAGAACCAAAATGTTTTCCTTCTTTAAAAGTAAATATGTATATAAAACCCAGTAATATTTTGAGATATCTTGCTATAATGTTTCTCTTATTTCCTTGTCTTTAAGATTCAGTTAAAATATTGAACTTTAAAATACTGCCTTTATAAAAATAAGAATTATTTTCCTTCCTTTGTCAATATGAGTTTAAAATGGTGGCCAAGAGAATAGCTTATCTTAGCTCTGGAATATCTTGTATGTTACTGTGATTACAGCAATGCATTGTTAAAATTCAATATCAAAACTGTCAATTTTAAATTTCATTTAAAAGTATAGCTTGCTTATCTAGTTCTTGATTTAACGAAGACAACAGAAGATAATGAACTAGTTGAAATGGTTTTTTTTTCTGTATGCTGAATGCAGAAAGAAAATTTGAGGTCTCATTAACTGAGAAAATTTTGAAAAAATAAAACTAACAGTTTATTCACGTATCTTTTTGTGTGTGGGAATTGCTTTGCTTTTATTTAGTATAAAATTTATGCCCTAGTTTTCAAGCGTACAAGATGGGAGTAATGGATCTTGTAAAACTACAAATCTAATGACCTAATAACTACTGACTTATGTTCAAATTTCAACCCATGCTTTTCTCTTTCCCTGTGTAAGAAGCTTATGATACAGACAAATTGTTGGAAGAAAGCAAATCCAACTCCATTCCAGGTTTTGATTCATTACAGTTCAAGTATACAGTCTAAGCTAATAACTTGTTACATTGTTTATATTACTATTTAGTATGTAACAATCATTCATCTATGATAACAGAATTTTACATACTTAAGAAATATAACCTGTAAAATGTACATCTTTCCAAGATTAGAAAATCTGAAATCAATTTGTGAATAAAGATTAATATATAATTTTCTCCAAAAGTAATACAAATTCAGTTCAGTTTTGTTTTAATATTTTCTTTATATAGTATTAATAAACTATTAGGAGGTTAGATATTTGATGGATTGATTATCTAAGATGTATAGCCATGATATTGAAAGTTCAGCACTAATTATATTTGACATTGGACAGAAACTGCAATATCAAATAAAAACTTTACTGACTGAAGAATAAACTGAATTGGCTTAGACTGATTAGAAGATAAAGAAATCAGATTGTCCTTCTCTGTTAGCAATATTAAAAGACATTAAACATTAATTTGAATCTGTTTGACATGACTATTGGACACCCATGCCAACACTTGACACCTTAGTTCTGAACATGAACTTCATTGAATGTCTTTTCTTTTAATCAACAGACTTACAGGCCTATTTTAAAAGCCCTGCGCACGTAAAAGTCAGGGGTTACACGCGTAGCCGGGCCCTGCGCGAGCCACGTGCATGTTCTAAAGGGCCCGACCACACGTGTATCCCCTGATACACGCTGAAGTGCCAGGCCTGAACGAACGGGGCGGGCCAGGGGGTAGGCTGGGACAGCACCATTAGACGCTGTCCCGAGGAAGCGCACACCGGCACCCGGCCAGTGCGCAGAAGATACTTCTACTCCGGAGGAGCAATAAGTATTGAAATTTAAAAAAAAAAAAAAAATTAGGATTAGTTTAGGGGTTGGGGAGGAGAGGGTAAAAGGGAGGAAGGGGTAGGTAGGAGTAAAGGAAAGTTTCCTCCCAGTCCGCTCCTTAATTGCTTGCAGTGCTACTACCATTTAAATTTTTGCAGTCAGCTTTTAAGCTATAGAAACTTGACCACTGGATTCACCCTAAAAGATATTTACTCTGCTTACTACAGTTACAGCAGAGGACTGTGAATAGGCCGTGGACTCTTGTTTCATCTGCTTGGAGGAAGCAAATCTGTAATCTTTGAACTTTGCAACAAATGAGGCATACCTGAAACCCCACTGAAAAAGGGCACCTCAAAATCCAGTGGTGGATAAACCTTGAAAATCCTTCATCTATTGAATTCTTCAGTTCTAATGGAAGGGGTCCATCAGGGCTCTTGTGACAACCAAGTGCTTGCACTTTCTTAAAGGTTGTTTTCCAGCACAGGATGTGACTAAGCACCACCTTTCTTCATTCTGACTCATATCATCACAACAATGCTCCCTAACTTGTGCTTTTCACTTTCACTTATCATCCACCTTGTTTTGTGCACAGAAGCATTCTCAGTCACCAACTGCCAGAACTTGATCATTTCTCACACTCTGGTTCCACTCCTACATCTGGAAGATTTCATCTCCTGACTGTGGCTTCTGGTTCCCTGCTCTGTTCCAGTTTCTTGCTCCGTTCCAGATTTTTTTTTTCTGTTTTGTTCATCTTGCATGCCTTGCCAGCCACCAGCACTGGAGGGTTCAACCCAAAGGGAACGTGGTTGGTAAAAATGAAAGATGTCTAAAGTCTTGATTCCATTATCAGCCTGGATTCATCTTTACAAGATACTAGGCCTCTCACTTCTGAGACATCTCACCGATTGCAATCAACATCCCTTGGTTCCAAGAATCATCATCCGCACCCAAACATTTTTACTTTGATGAATTTAAATTGATCATGATTGCCAAGCCTACACTGAACCTGTTTTAAATCTGCTTCATCATAACGCAGTCATATGATTCACGTGGATAGCCCAAAAAGATCACATAACTCTTCAAGAAAAATGGTAAAAATATTCCAATTGAATAATGGACTAATAACTATAAGAACTACAGGTGTTTGTCAAAAAAGGCTTCAAAAGAATAGTATCTGCTATCACCTTAGAAGTGCATTACTTCCAACTTCCCTGTCCATTGTTATGTCAACACTTCCATGATTTATTCTGTTTCTAGATATTCATCCTCATCACGAGAAAAGATTGATTAGAATTGTTTAGCTGTTATAAAAGTAAAAAGAGATACAATTCAGTAGTAAAGTACTTGACTTTATTAATAAAAATTGTTGTAATATAATCCTAATGATAGCAGATGCATTACACCCTAGTTTTCTTAAGTGCTTATAGTTAAAACTGCTAATACAGGAGCATTTCCTGAGATATTTAAAATTGAAAAATTATGAATTACAAATGATTTCTAGTTTCATGTATTCCTATTCCAATTTTCTATTTCAAATATTGGCATGTATTTTAGATTTTTGATACCCTAAAACATATAATACTAAATTTCTTTTGGTCTGGTTCCAAGGTGGAAATTATTCCCAAACTATCTTAATTGATATATTTTGTTAAACACATGTAATTATTTCAATTATTTTGATTTTTGACCGCCTTTTTTTTTTTCTTTAAAATTGAAACAAAATGAGACTGGTTTGAGAAGGATTTTTCCTGAGAAAACAGACTGAAGGATAATCATAGCAATAATGTTAGATTGTGCAGATAACTAAAGACACTGTATTAATTGTAATTACTACTCCAGATGCAGTCTAATTAACTTTCACGCGGCTACACGTGTATCTTATAAAATCCGGCGTACGTTTGCGCCTGGTGCATGAACAAAAGTACGCGCTCGCGCTTTTTTATAAAATGTACCCCCAAGCTTGTTAAGTACAAAAGAGGCCCCTCTGGGGATTTGGCTTCAGAGAACACCACTGTTCCAATATATGTGAGTCTGCAAAACTACCTAATGCACTAACATCTTGGCTTAAAAGAGCACAACGAGACAGTCTTGAGTTCAATAAAAAAACAGTGCAGTTAAATAAAAAGTATGGCTTGCTTGGCACAGTAGCAAAAACGAAGAAATATCTTTTTCAATGGACAATTCTATCAAACTAGTTAGAAATTGAATATATCTCCCACCCACAATACTCAAATCCTGCTTGGAACCTACCCCAGGGGGTAAAATAAGCAGAAAAATGCCACTGCTAGTAGCTTCTCTGTGGCACAGATAGAACATCTCAGATCAATAAAAAAAAAGTACGGTCAAAAAAAACATGGCTAGCTGGCACTGTACCCAAATCAAACACATAACTTTTTCAATGGAAAATTCTATCAAAGTAGCTAGCAATTGAATATAGATTTGAGACACTCAGACTAACTCTGAGTAAAGCCACCATTCCTGGACCACCTCCCCAGACCATCCCCCACTAAGAAAATGTATGGCACGCCAAGTGCTTAAGGTATAAATAGTGCTACGTCATCAGGAATAGCATCACAGAGCACTGAGTAAGAGCGGAGATTGGCTGTATTAGAAAAATCCTTAGCTCTGATACGTTGCTTTCTGGTCTCCTTGCCAACCTGTCTGACACCCACTCTATGACAGGGCTATGTGGTCACTTATGACTCACAGTTAAGGGCTGGCTTTTGCTATCTCCTATTTCAAACGGCTGCTAAGAAATCACTGTGAGCCAAAAGAATGAAACTAATATGATATGTTGTATTCGTGGGGGATTGTGATGTGTTTCGCGAACCCACAAATAAAATGAATAGGGACTTATGTGTTGCGGATTGCCCATGCATTGAAAATGAATGCACGTCCCTACTACTTTATCTATTACCTTCTTCATCCTATTAGTCATGACTTTTCACCAGTATTTTGTAATCTACTGTTAGTAAGGACACTGGTCTCCAATTCTTAACTCCTTTTTTTGTCGCCTTTCCTTTTATACAATAACACAATCATCCCTGCTTTCATTGATCCTACTAATTCCTTCCTCTTCAAAATCTCTTATAGATTCTTGCTATATCTTCTTTAACAGTCTCCCAAAACTTAACATAAAACTCTTTGGGGAGGCCATCTCTGCCTGGCACTTTCCCTTTCCTCAAGGACAGCAATGCCTCTTTAATCTCCCTGATTGTCAAAACTTTAGTTAGCTCTTCTCTTTCCATCGCACTTATTCTTTCTTCAGTTTTGTCTAAGAACCAAAGAGCTTTTCCCTCATTGGTTTCCTTTTCTTTACGTAAGTCTTCATAGTGTAGCCTAATACATTCCTCTATCCCTTCTGCCTGTTTGACTTCCTTCCCTTGTTGATTTTGTATGCAGTTTATCCCACCCGTCTTTTTAGTTATCCTTTTAAAAAAGTAACTGGTACATTGCTCATTTTCTTCTATGTAAGAACATAAGAACATGCCATACTGGGTCAGACCAAGGGTCCATCAAGCCCAGCATCCTGTTTCCAACAGTGGCCAATCCAGGCCATAAGAACCTGGCAAGTACCCAAAAACTAACAGCCGGATTTCAAAAGGGTTACTTGCATAAGTTATGCGCGTAACCCTTTTAAAACCCCCCTGGGCTCGCCAAGCCTATTTTGCATAGGCTTCCAGCACGCGCAAAGCCCTGGGACAGCGTGTCGGGGGGCCTGATGCGGCCGGCGCGTCATCCGGGGGCAGCGCCGTGGGCATGGTTTCGACCCGGGGGCATGGCCATGGCCTCTGGGCCAGCCCTCGGACCGGAACATGGCGCGCGGCAGCCAGCCTGGCACACGCAAAGTTATGCCTGCCTTGTGCACAAATGTGCACCCCCTTGCACGCGCCGACCCCGTATTTTATAAGATACGCGCGGCTACGCGCGTATCTTATAAAATCCAGCATACTTTTGTTTCCGCCTGGTGTGCGAACAAAAGTACGCGCGCGCAGATTTAGAAAATCTACCCCTAAGTCTATTCCATGTTACCGTTGCTAGTATGTTTTGTATCTTTGCTTTAAATTTGATTTTTTTCTACTTTTTTTGTGCCACTCTATTAACTCCTTTTTAATTTTCCTAATCTCTTCACTTACGTCAAACCCTTTACTTGCCAATCTATACAAATTCTGTAGAGTTATCTCATGTTTTTCCTCTTGCCTCCTCCTTTTAAAGGCAATCCTCTTCCCCTCTTTCTGGAAAAAAACATTTTATCCTCCTCTTTACCTCCTCCCACCACTCTCCTTTTGTACAGAAGAGTTCTTTCAGCGATCCCCACTCTTTATATTTCTGCAGGAAACTCTCCTTGACATGTGGATCATTGAGAAGTTCAGTGTTCAATTTCCACATCCCCTTTCCCCACTTAATCTCTTCTGGAAACTCCACCGACACTTTCAGGAGTTGATGGTCTGAAAAAAACACTGCCTCTTAGTCAGCTGCGCTACAACTTATTTGAGGAGCGGTAAATACATAATCTATGCGCGACCATATAGTTTTCCTCTCATTAGACCATGTGTAACCTGGATGTTCTGTCCCACGGGTGTTAAAAACATCTTTTAACTGGATGTCATCTAACATATTCTTTATGTCATGTGAACTGCTGTCAAGTTTGACTGCGGTTTGAGATTTTCTGTCCTCTTTACACAGAATTGTGTTAAAATCTCCCGCAATAAGTACTTGTCTGTTGGTAATGGCTAACAGTTTTACTTTTTCTATTATTTTTTTCCTTTCGATTAAGTTGTTAGACCCATATACGTTTATTATACGTAAAGAGATGTCCTTGTAAATTGCGTCTATACATAACACCCTTCCTTTCACAGCTTCTGTGGACTTTTCAGCTACTATCTCTGTATTCCTTAAAATTATCCCCACACCAGAATCTACATTCTCATTATCTCCAGACCAAAAGGAGGGGTCCTTTCCCCACCTCATCCCCATCATCAAATCCATTTCTTTGTGGGGTATCCCACACTCCTGTAGCATCACCAAGTCACATTTCCTCTTCCTCAGAAAAGAAAACACAGCCTCACATTTGTCCTGGCTTTTTATCCTACGGACATTCATACTGATGAGGGTGAACATGGTGCATGGTTTGACTTGGTATTAGATGCCACCAATCCAGGGTCATTCCTTTTATTCATGTTTTCTTCTTCTTTTTTCTCCCTTTATAGCCCTCTGTAGGTTCCATGCCTGTTGTCTTTTGGAACTTTTTAACTGCTGCTGATTCTAAATATGTCAGGTGTTCCTCCACTTTCACTGCCACTTGCCCCTGTTGTGTCTTCTGTAATGTTCCCTATTGTGTCATCCTCTTGCTCTTTTCTCTTTAAACATGGGGCATCATCCATTGCTTCCTCTTCCACAATCCCTTCTGCTGCTTCTTCGGTGTGGGACTCCTCACCTATCTCATCTTCAGATCCCCAAGTTATTATGGGCTGCAGGATGTTTTGCAGCACATCAGAAGGTTCTGCTGTTTCGTTTGCATTGCTTTCAATGATTGTCTTCCTGCACCTCTTTTATAAGCTGATGCATATAGGGCACAGGTGCAGCAATTTCCGAAGCTTTTTTAGAAGCTGTGGTGCTCTCTCTTGAATTTCCCCTTCCTTCCCCCTCCTCTGATTCAAGGCGTGCCTTGCTATGTTCAGATTTTGGTGAACTGCTTATTTGCCCTTTACCTCGGGGTGGCTGCACTGGACTCATTTCATTCTCACCCGACCCTTCGGGCATATCCTCTTCCATGTGTCCATTATTTTCCCCTTCTGCTATAGGGGCCACTTGATTATTTTGTCCCTTGTCACTGCTTTCCTCTTCTTTATTACACATTTCTGCTGCCTCCAGCATCTTCTCCACCTCTTCTTCATTTGCATCGGTCAGATGACCCTCATGCTCATTTGCATCTGCTTGATATGCAGAACTCCCATGATTCCTTTCTTTCCTTCTAGACTCTCCTTCCCTAGAATCTTCATTAAATCGTTTGTTTTTTGTTCTGTTGGCATAGGAAAACTCACAGTCTTCAAATACATGTCCTTTGCCTCCACAAAGATAACAAACTTTACTTTCAAAGCAGTCAAAAGTTTCATGACCAGTTTTCTTGCAGTTGTTACAAAAAACCTCCTCACATTCTTTGGCTACATGGCCAGGTTCGTTACAGCGTCGGCACTTTTTAGGCTGCCCAACATAGTATACACTGCCCTGGCTTCCACCAAGCTGTATCTTGCTTGGGAGATGGCACCAGTCTTTTAAGGACTCATCATATCTTAGCTTGCAGAAAAATTTCCTGATACCATTTTTAACCCCGTCCTCATCTATTCATTCAGTCCCATTAATGACTTCACTGAATTGTCCAAGCCATGTTAAGAGGTCTTCATACGTTACAACTTCACTATACATCATTATGTTAATGACTCTCCTGTTAGGCTGAGTCAAGGCTCTAAAGTAGAATTCCTTTAAGGGTCCTTCCTTCTTAAGTCTCTCAACCCTTTCAATGCAAATCTCAAACATTTGGAAAGTAGAGAAGATGACTTCAAACTTCTTACCTCCAGGAAATGCAAAAATGTAGTGCAAATGATGAGGTTCAAACTTCAAGCACTTCTGTAGCACCAGTCTGCTGAACATCAATCTTTCCATCTGCAGGTCTCCTTTAGTCTCAAAACACACAGCATTATGACGCGCATAAGGTGCCGCCATTTCTTGGAGTCTTCCTCCTTGCCAACTGCTCAGCTACCAGCTCACGGGTCCACCGCCTCTTCCACCGCAAACATGGTCGCCTCTACCAGGCCCTGGGAGCGCCTTTTTCCTTTTTATAAATTGTTTTATTAATAAATACAAAATTTGTACAATCACTGGAAATGCATACTTTCCAAGCCATCCATCATTGTAACAGGACATAACAGTTTCAAAAATGTTACAAGGTACCTGAAACAGTGTTTCCTTCAAACATAACAAACCTTCAAACATAACAACCTTAACAAGGGTCTTTGAACATTGCCATGTATCCATCTCATTACTACAGAAGAAAGGAACCAAAGTTAGTTGTGACAATGTTACACTTTTGACCCCAAGTTCATGTACGTGAGAACTGAGTCTCCTGGAGTTTTGTATTCAAATTCCACGGCAGTTGTCAAGCATCCTTACCACCGCTAAAACTTGCAGAGGCACTACAAAAATGTATCTCTAATTTAGCTAAGCAGAGGGTTGGATTACTTTTTGGCCCACTGCCACTGCAGTACAATATCGTTCCATGCAGCATCCTTCTGTCGCAGGTAGTCTTTTAACATGTAATCTTTTACAACCATTGTTGCCATCCGATACACATCCTCCGTTTCCATATGTATGCTGTCCCGGTACCAAAGGTTCCTTGATCTCCAAATGGCTTCTTTGATGCAGCTCACGATGGTCCAAACTTTCTTGTTTGGACGTAGCTGTAGTTTCCTTCGGGCCCATGTAAAACCATAAAGTATCAGCACCTCCGTTGGGCAGGTCCCTGGCTGTAGAGCGGTGATCCATCTACTCGCTCGCTGCCAGAGGTCTTGCGCTCTTGTGCACATCCAAAAGACGTGTCGAGGGGACTCCTCCTCCCAACAGTCAGTTTGTACGCACATATTGCTTCCTTTTTTCCGTCGTTTGAAAACAAAGCTTCTGGTTGGCAGGCACTCGTGAACGATACTCCAATTTAAATCTTGGTGAGAATTGAATAAGTCTTTGTTGTTCACATTCCTCCAAACCGCTCTGCTATGTTTTTCACCGAATTTGCCAACTGGTCATACATACGTTTTACCTGTCCCTATTGCCTCTTCAATTTTAGCGCCGTTGAGGATGCTTAAGGGCACCGCATGCACATTGTACATTTTAATCTTCTTTTTGGCAAACTCATAATGAAACAGGGCTGACTCTGAATGCGGAACATTCCTGTTGTGTTGAACCTTCCAGGTTCTACTAACGAAAAAATTCATATAGAACGCACAAAAATATGTCCAAGGTCTCCCATTGTGCGCCAACCACAACATTTGCTATAAATCTGCTGAGGAGTTTACCTTCAATACTTGGGACACCTTTGCCTCCGCAGTCTGTTTTCCTCAGCATAATCTCTCTTTTTAGTTTCTCCTCTTTAGCTCCCCAGATATAAGCAAAAACCATTTTTGTTATTTGTTTTACAATTTGCTTATATGCTGGCAATACTCCCGCTACCATTAACAAAATCCCTATAAACACAGTCTTGATTACCAAAATTTTCCCTGGGATAGACAGTTTCCTTAAGCTCCAAATATGAATTGTTCTTTCTAGTTGAAGAACAAACACATTGTTCCCAATTCCTGACCCCATGTTTTTCCCAAAAATCAAACCCAAAATTTTAACAGATTCTGTTTCTTTCCACTCCCAGTTCACTTTTGGATATTTCCACACCACATATACACATTCACTTTTCTCTCTACTGATTTTCGCCGCGGCTGCTTCCTCAAACTCTTGGAAGTGCCATCCTAACTTGGCAATCGATGCATTGTCTGGACAAAAAAAGGTTATGTCATCCATATATAGGGTCTGCTTAAGCACTTTCCCCATGCTTCCAGGGATCTGAATTCCTTTCACGCCCTTATCTGTTTGGATCGCATTTATTAAGGGCTCCATACCTATAACGTAGAGAAACCCTGACATGGGGCACCCCTGTCTGACGCCTGTTTTGATCATAATTTCATCGGTTGCATGACCATTGACCAGTATGCTACTTACGGTATTTTTATATAGTGTACTTATCCAACCTGTGAATATGTCACCAAATCCTATTTTCCTCATTGTCTTCCAAAGAAATTCCCTGTTTAGTCTATCATACGCTTTCTCTTGGTCTATGGACAGAACACACAGTGAAACATTCCTTTCTTGACAAAATGTTATCACATCTCTAACATTTGGCTATCTGTGATTTTCCTCCCCGGAATACCACACGTTTGCGTGGGTAGTACCGCTTTATCCATTACCTTCTTCATCCTATTGGTCATGACTTTTGCCAGCATTTTATTATCTACTGTTAGTAAAGACACTGGTCTCCAATTCTTCACTTCTTTTTTGTCGCCTTTCTTTTTATACAATAACACAATCATCCCTGCTTTCATGAGTCCTACTAATTCCTTCCTCTCCAAAATCTCATTATAGATTCCTGCTATATCTTCCTTGACAGTCTCCCAAAACTTAACATAAAACTCTTTAGGGAGGCCATCTCTGCCTGGCACTTTCCCTTTCCTCAAGGACAGCAATGCCTCTTTAATCTCCCTGATTGTCAAAGCTTTAGTTAGTTCTTCTCTTTCCATCGCACTTATTCTTTCTTCAATTTTTCCTAAGAACCAATGAGCTTTTTCCTCATTGGTTTCCTTTTCTTTATATAAGTCTTCATAGTATAGTCTAATACATTCCTCTGTCCCTTCTGACTGTTTGACTTCCTCCCCTTGTTGATTTTTTATGCAGTTTATCCCACCCGTGTTTTCTTTGTTATCCTTTTAAAAATTAACTACATTGCTCATTTTCTTCTATGTGTTGTACCTTTGCTTGAAATTTGATTTTTTTCTACTTTCTTTTTATGCCACTCCATTAACTCCTTTTTAATTTTCCTAATCTCTTCGCTTACGTCAAACCCTTTACTTGCCAATTTATACAAATTCTGTAGAGTTCTCTCACGTTTTTCCTCTTGCCTCCTTCTTTTAAAGGAGGCAAGAGGAGGTCTGCCTCGCTCTCTCCAGCCCGCCGCAGACCTTCGGGACGGACAGGAGGTGCAGCGGTGATCGGGGCCCACGCAATCGGCGCAAAGCCCGTCGGGGTAAGGCCTCCTTGACCCGCTCTTATCTCCCTCGGGCTCCACAGCCAACCACGAGGCAATTCCCTTCGGCTCTTCGGTTCTCTTCGGGACTTCGCTCCTTCCTAGTCTCAAGCCAATCGGGAGCCAGGCGCAGGGGTGACCTCATCAGACCACGTCCTCCCTGGCCTTAAAGCACTCCCTTCAGCCCGGCGTTGTGCGACAAAGGGGCCTGCCCCTTTCTGCGCCCCTTCGTGCGACCAGCAAAGTACTCAAAATCATCTTAGCACCCTCTCCCCTCTGTGTATAACTCCCTGTCTTATCAACTTCCCCTGACCTCGCCCTCCCTGAAATTCTCCGCTGGTTTCCCCCACTGCCTCCTCGAATCCTGTTCCCCTAACCACTAAATATGGGACCCCTCTCATATAATTGCCCTACCTCCTTTCAGCAAATATTCCCCTCAATTTCCTTCTCCCCCCCATCTTACCCCCCCCCCAACACACACAACTGCAGAGAAGACTTATCCCTATTCTGATACCCCCCCCTCACACAATTCCTTGGCCTGTCCCTTATTTCACTACTCCTTTTCAACGCCCAGTCCCTTAAAAAAAACCCACATCTACTACACGATCTCTTAACTGATTCCACACCTGATATCTGCGCTATAACTGAGACCTGGTTCAACTCATCTGACATCTCCCTTGTCAACCAGCTTCCCACTGATATATATGATTTTTTTCTCCATTCCCCGCAAAAGGAAAAGAGGAGGAGGACTACTCCTCGCCGCAAAGAGAGAACTCAATTTCATTCCCCAAAAGTGTGACCTTCCCCCTCGCTATGAAACTGGCTTTTTCAAATCAAAATCTCTCCAACTTTGTCTCTTCTACACACCCCCCCCCCCCCCCCCCCCGGACTCCTAGAAAAAGATTCCTCTCCTTTTATTGAATTCCTCGCTGACTCCCTCTCCCCCGACCTCCCTACTATTCTCCTGGGCGACTTCAACCTCCATGTCGATTCTAAGCCTCAGTCACTAGCCTGTGAAGCCTTCATTTCCTCTCTTGAAGCGATGGGTTTTACTCAAATCATACACTCTCCTACCCACAAGGCCGGCCATACCCTAGACCTCATTTTCACAACTTCGACCATTAGTACGATTGACTCCCCCTCATGCATTGCTTGTACCATGGTCTGACCACTACCTCATAAAAACTACTCTCACTCTCCCACAGCCTCCCCCCTCCCCCCTCACCCTCACCCCCACCACAATCCTTCCAATACCGTAAAACCTGCACTATAGATAACATCACCTCAGCCTGCTCAGACATTCCTAACCAACTAGACCTTTCCTCAGCTGATAACGCCCTCTCCTCCTGGCTTGATACTACCCTTAACATTGCAAACCAACTATTTCCCATCACAGTAAAAACCACTAAACCGTCCCAACCAAACAAAAAACCATGGTTCTCAACAGAACTCAGGCTTAAAACCCTCCTCCGGACCCTAGAAAGACGCTGGCGCAAACACCTCTCCCCAGGAACCAGAACAGCCTACTACCAACTCATGCATGACTACAGAAAAGCCATTCTGCAAACAAAAAGAGAATATTACGCTAAAAAAATACATCTTGTCCAGTACAATGCCAAGGCTCTCTTTGCTATAATTTCCAACCTCACCCGGTCCACCCCAACACCCCCACAAGAACCTGCATCTGAGAAGCGGTGCAATGATTTAGCACATTTCTTCCAAAATAAAATTTTCTCACTCACCGCACAATTCCCCCTAAACACTGACAATATAACACTTCCCTTCACTAAAGCTTCAGCATCACTCTCAACTTTTGAACCCTCCTCCTCCCTTGAAATAGAAAACACATTAAAAAAGATGAGACCCTCCAATACCCACCAAACTCCTTCTATCCATTCCAAAAACTATTGCTAAACCTCTTTCTGACATATTTAACCTGTCCTTGGAACAAGGCTCGGTCCCCCACATATTAAAACAAGCTGTGGTTAAGCCCATACTTAAGAAACCCAATCTTGATCCTGCTACCCTGTCTAACTTCAGACCCATCTCCAATCTCCCTTTCCTCTCCAAAATTCTGGAAAAGCTAGTCAACTAACGTCTATCAGACTATCTCAATCAAAACAACATCCTTCCATACACTCAATATGGTTTCCGGAAACACCTTAATACTGAAACCCTACTCCTCTCCCTTACAGACACTCTACTCAAAGGAATGGCCAACGGCACCTCCTACCTGCTTGCCATGTTAAACATCTCCGCAGCCTTTGATACTGTTAATCATAACATCCTCAACATTCTCATCAATATAGGAATCTCTGGAACCGCTCTCTCCTGGATAAAATCTTATCTACAAAATCGTCACTATACTGTCACCATTGACAACTATGACTCCAACCCAATCAGCCTTGAACGGGGGGTCCCCCAAGGTTCCTCCCTCTCCTCCACCTTATTTAACATCTATATGCTCCCCATCACCAACCTCCTTTCCAATCTTGGTATCAAACACTTCATCTACGCTGATGATGTGCAGATTCTTTTCCCTTTCACTGACTCTCTCCAAACTGCCCTCCAAAACTGGGAGTCATGCCTCACCTCTATCTTGTCAGAAAATATTTTAATTAGTTGTGCTTTATTGATAATTACTTATATTTAGTGAAGTCAGTAATCAATTAGCCATAAAGAGACATGTTAGCATTAATTACCCATATGCCTTTACTTCTTCTATAAGCCATGGCTTAGTCGAAGGCCTATGCTGGAAAAACTCCAGCCCCCTCTTCTCCCCCTTTTCAGACCTTGAGAAAGGTTGTTTTCGACTTATTGCTTATCTCTAGTGAGAAAGAAGTCTGCATTTTATGGCCTTGAGCATCCTTAAACATGTGGTCACTCAGGCGTGAATCCTGGGATGGGGGGAAGTGCATAAGTTCTTCTCTCAGAACTAGAAAGGATTGTTTTTGCCTGGCGCACCTTGGCATTAAATAAAAGACCGAAAATGGGCACTTCTTTAAACAGGGTAAGAAAAACTCCTATTTTCCATATTCTGATATGGATAATATTGTTTGAACCTTATTCAAGTTTTTTAGAACGGAAGTTCTTCAAAGGCTAAAAAAGATATATGTATTGATAGAAATAATACAGTTACTTTTGATCAAAGAACTTTTATGGTATAAAACTAGAAGCAAGCACAGAAGGAAAGGAGTGTGACTTTGGATTTTTTTCCTTGCACGTGACTATAGAGAGACAAGAGCGGGCTGCTTCAGATATCTGGTAAAGATATCTTCATTTATTCAAGTATATGAGAACCTTTAAATTGCTATTATTTCTAGATTGGCAGATGTATTAGAAATGCATTGATTAATTAATTGAAAAGATGACTGATTGATATTTACCTGATTTTAATATTTTCAGTTACCCTATTAATGGTTGTCACATTGATTGTAGGATATACTCTGGTAAAGTTAAGATTTGAACATAAAAATGTTTTAGTCATTTAGAGATTTTTATTGATACCTTTCTTTATCTGAAATAAAGAAAATATTTTTTACTACAAACTGACTGGTTTATTTTAAATGCATGCTGTGCTGCATGAATTATTGGTGAATAAAGTTCTGTGGTAGATATGAACACACATCTCTGAAATTAATCAATAAACTTTTTGTCTATAGGCAAGAAGGGTAAAAGGGAAGATTTAAGTAAGGGGTTTTCCTCCAAGCAGGATTCCCTGGTAATAGTTTTAATTCTACTAGTGGTAGAAACCTCTATACTTCCATTCAAACCTTTTTACATGGCACCCAGATGGTTTAATCTACTGTAGAATTTTTTAAGGTGTTGACCAGAGAACATTTGAATTTGGATTTATTTTCCAGTTTTTGTGATTTTGCCTGTTGTAGCTGTTTTTGTATTCAGTTCTTATGGCAGATCCTTATCGTATTCTGGCTTCACAGGAAGCGATGTTCCGTCAGTGGGTTGAAGCCAATCATATCAGGGAAAATCAGTCCTTTGTCCTGCATTTACAGGTGGACAGTGATTCCTCGCCATGCTTTCATATTGACATATGTCGTTTAAAAACTCTTTCTGCACAGGGCAGACACCAGGGTTTGAATCGCAGGACTGAAGAGGAATTTGTTCCTTTTGTACTTCCTGACTGTCAGATGTCTTTCTCATTTAGTAAATGTTTGTGGAACATCCGGTGATTCCGGTTTCTGAGAAAAGGGGGGGTTTGGCATTCACTGAGCAGCGACCCCCTCTTGATGCTATTTTGTCATTTGATGCACTGACCGTGGACCAAGTCCTGGCTGGGAAAAAGAATGTTTTTTACACTGC
This sequence comes from Rhinatrema bivittatum, assembly GCF_901001135.1. Taxonomy (NCBI): domain Eukaryota; kingdom Metazoa; phylum Chordata; class Amphibia; order Gymnophiona; family Rhinatrematidae; genus Rhinatrema; species Rhinatrema bivittatum. The sequence goes on from NC_042617.1 coordinate 159,235,424, forward strand.
TGTCTTGCGCTGCTTTCAGACACTTAGAGATCATTATGGGATACATTCTGTTTCCATGGGGATGCCTGTGGAATTCGGAGCCCGTAGTGAGATCGATCGTAAAGCAGACAGAGTAAGGCAGGCATTGGGGACACTTCCAGCTGATGTTAATCTGGTACCAGAGCATTTGGCTACAAGGCTAGTTGCCCTTGAAGCCGTTACTGGCACGTGTGATTTGCGTACCAGACATTATATTATTTCTACTCTGTTGCCACAGAATTTGGTTCCTCCCCCTCTGCTTGTGATTCATGGGGAAGCTATTATGCATGGACTTATCGTGCTATTTTTGGCAAGCCTTTGGCTGAAGAGGTTAGGGCTTTTCAGCTTGGAGAAGAGACGGCTGAGGGGGGATATAATAGAGGTCATTTAATAGAGGTCTTTAAGATCATGAGAGGTCTTGAACGAGTAGATGTGGCTTGGTTATTTACACTTTCGAATAATAGAAGGACTAGGGGGCATTCCATGAAGTTAGCAAGTTGCACATTTAAGACTAATCGGAGAAAATTCTTTTTCACTCAACGCACAATAAATCTCTGGAATTTGTTGCCAGAGGATGTGGTTAGTGCAGTTAGTGTAGCTGGGTTCAAAAAAGGTTTGGATAAGTTCTTGGAAGAGAAGTCCATTAACTGCTATTAATCAAGTTTACTTAGGGAATAGCCACTGCTATTAATTGCATCAGTAGCATGGGATCTTCTAGGTGTTTGGGTAATTGCCAGGTTCTTGTGGCCTGGTTTGGCCTCTGTTGGAAACAGGATGCTGGGCTTGATGGACCCTTGGTCTGACCCAGCATGGCAATTTCTTATGTTCTTACAAATCTTGGTGAGGTGTTGCGTCATATTTTACAAAAGTTTGGTATTTCAGCTGCATATTCTCTTGGCATGCTGGTTACAATGGGTAATTTTGAACAGGTTTGGGAGATTTTAAAAGACATAGGGGTAGATTTTCAAAGGGGTACGCGCGTACCCCCCGAAAACCTACCCCAAACCCCCCCCCTGCACGTGCCGAGCCTATTTTGCATAGGCTCGGCGGCGCACACAAGTCCCAGGGCTTGCATGGAGGGGCGTGTCGGGCGTGCCACGAGTGATTCGGCGTTTCGGGGGCGGACCCGGGGGCGTGGTCGAGGCCTCCGGTCCAGCCCTCGGGTCGGGTGATGGCTCGCCAGCAGCCCGCTGGCACGCGCAGATTTACGCCTGCTTTCCGCAGGCATAAATCTGCCAACGAAGGTAGGGGGAGGTTTAGATAGGGCCGGGGGGATGGGTTAGGGAGGGGAAGGTGCAGGGGGGGTGGAAAGAAAGTTCCCTCCGAGGCCGCTCCAATTTCGGAGCGGCCTCAGAGGGAACAGGCAGCGCGCGCCGGGCTCAGCGCACGCAGGTTGCACAAATGTGCACCCCCTTGCACGCGCCGACCCCGGATTTTATAAGATACGCACGGCTATGCGCGCGTATCTTATAAAATCCAGCGTACTTTTGTTCGCGCGCGCGGAAATTTATAAAATCTATCCAATGCCTGATACCTCTATTCGTATTAATCTTAGTAATCGTTTAAGAGCATTAGTGCCAGGTGAGAGACATGAGCGCTTTCCTTTCATAATCCAGCAGGTTTTTGAGGCGGTTGGTCGACCTTTAATCCCTTGTAAGCCCCTTAAACAGGCGCAGCCAGGGTCCGACAGGGAAAGGGAGAGGGGCAGAGATATCCAGCGCACTCAGACTGAGAAACCTTCCAGAAGGGTGAGTTTTAACTTCAGGAATCCTTGTTCCCAGGATAGAAATCAGAGGGACAATAGGGGGTTTGGGAATTCTAGACAGGATTATACACCCCCCCCCCCTCCACGAAATCCCTCTAATACTGGGTGGGTTCCACGTTATCCTGTAAGGGATAATCGGGGACCCCCCCTGCCCGCTTTCCAGCTCCTGAGAAACCTTCAGTGGTGTCCGGGGCTGTAGCTAAAGCTGAGCACCCACCCCTTCTTCACAGAAGAAGCCAGCTAAACGTGCCTCTCACCATGGCAGTGCTGGCTCGACGACTCAACCCCCTGTGGGTCCAGAGTAAGGAACGGGGCGATCTATTTGTGGGCATGATGGATTCTGGTACTTCTATTAATATTTTGACTAGAGAATGGGACACAATTCAGTACTTAAATGAGGATGTTACAATTACTATGTTTGCAGGAAAGCAGTCTCAGGCTCCCTTAGCAACCATAGAGATCTTTTCCCCTTACTTCAAAGGGTCTCGCACCATAAAAGTGGCTTGTTTATTTAATGAGGAGGATCCGTTTGCAGTTTATTTCACACAGGCTGATGTGCCTGTTTTGCCTTCTATGATGAGGGAAGACCCATGTTATGGCTTTGAGGCTGTAAAAGCTTCAATTTCTCCTCAGCTCAAATCCTTAGTTGGAGAAGTTGGGCTGCAAAAAATGTTTACTGAATGGCTTAAGTTGGGGGTTGTTCAGCTCTATCATACACAGACAGGTTTAGTGCAAATCCCTAAGCCAATAGAGATTGTTTTAACTAAGCCTTTCAGTCCTCAAAAACAGTATCTTGTACATACATTTTGGAATGACCTAAATATTATAATTTTTCAGAAACTTACTCAAGGTGTTTTAATTGAAGAATATTCTGAATTTAATTCACCCCTCCTTCCTGTGCCTAAACCAAATGGGAGTACCCGTATGGTCATTGACTATCGGGTCCTTAATGCCTCTTCTGAGACAGTAGCAGCGCAGACTTTAAATCCTGCCTCTACAATTGATAATTTGCCACGTCCTAGGTGGAAAGCCACCTTGGATTTAGCTAATGGTTTCTGAAGTATTCCTATTAGCTCTTCACCTGTCACTGCTTTTACATTTTGGGGTAAGCAGTATCAGTATACCAGGCTCCCTCAGGGTTTTAAAAATTCCCCTGTGTTGTTTTCTGCTGCCGTTGAAGAACTCCTTCAACGACATAACATTGATACTGCCATTCCTTATGTTGATGTTATATATCTAGCTTCAGATAAACTGGATGTGCTTTGGAATTCTGTTGTTAAACTAATACATGTACTGGGTGAGGAAGGCTTTGTAATAAATTTTGCCAAGGCCAGAATTAGTTTTGAGGAAGTTAAGTTTCTGGGATTTTTAATTGGGGTAGCAGGTGCTAGCCTTGCCCCCACACGCCAAGAAAAGATTATATCCTTCCCAGTGCCTAAGACATCTCGCCAACTGCAAGTAATAATGGGGACCCTCAATTTTGCATGTAAAACTGTACCTAGTTTTGCCTCATTAGCAGCCCCCTTATATGATTTGCTTAAAGGAGATGCCGTTGTGGCAAGGGATTGGACTACTGTTCATTCTGAATGTTTGAGAGCACTACAGGAGGCTGTCAAAAATTCAGCCCCTCTGGCACACCGTAAGCCATCTAAAGATTTAGATGTCACGCTGCAGGTTTCTGACTCTCATTTCTTGGCTACAATCAGTAACCATACTGAATCTCAGCCCATTTATATCACACACACTTTCAGCCTGAGAGGAAATTTAATATTGTTGAGCGTACACTGATGGCTATCAGATGTTGCTTGTCTAAAGTCTCTACTCTAGCCAGGGTAAGACCATTCATTGTTATACTGGGATACCCCAGTTACAGGCTGTCACTCGCCATTCCCTCCCAGAGAGTAGGGCTCTCTCCACACGCTGGGTGCAGTGGAGAGCTGATCAATATAGAGATGATGTACAATTCCATTATCAGAATGGTTTGGCTCATTCTGACATTGTTTTGACATGTGAGGATCTTTGCTTAACAACTGAGCAAGATAGGCTCCTTCCTCCGCTTTATCAGAAAGTTCAATTGGTAATTTTTACTGATGGTTCTGCTACACCCTCGGGTGACTACCTTGCTGCATTTTTTGCTGGCGCAGCTAATGTTATTTTGACTCCTAATAAAAGGGGACAGTGGAAAGTGTCTGCCACGCATACTTGGAAATTAGGTGATATGAGTTCACAGCAAGCGGAGCTGATTGCCTTTCAAAAGGCTTTGACACATATTGAACACATGCTTTAGTCGAAGGCCTGTGCTGGAAAAACTCCAGCCCCCTCTTCTCTCCCTTTTCAGACCTTGAGAAAGGTTGTTTTCGACTTATTGCTTATCTCTAGTGAGAAAGAAGTCTGCATTTTATGGCCTTGGGCATCCTTAAACATGTGGTCACTCAGGCGTGAATCCTGGGATGGGGGGAAGTGCATAAGTTCTTCTCTCAGAACTAGAAAGGATTGTTTTTGCCTGGCGCACCTTGGCATTAAATAAAAGACCGAAAATGGGCACTTCTTTAAACAGGGTAAGAAAAACTCCTATTTTCCATATTCTGATATGGATAATATTGTTTGAACCTTATTCAAGGTTTTTAGAACTGAAGTTCTTCAAAGGCTAAAAAAGATAGATGTATTGATAGAAATAATACAGTTACTTTTGATCAGAGAACTTTTATGGTATAAAACTAGAAGCAGTCACAGAAGGAAAGGAGTGTGACTTTGGATTTTTCCTTGCACGTGACTATAGAGACACAAGAGCGGGCTACTTCAGATATCTGGTAAAGATATAATCATTTATTCAAGTATATGATAACCTTTAAATTGCTATTATTTCTAGATTGGCAGATGTATTAGAAATGCATTGATTAATTGAAAAGATGACTGATTGATATTTACCTGATTTTAATATTTTTAGTTACCCTATTAATGGTTGTCACATTGATTGTAGGATATACTCTGGTAAAGTTAAGATTTGAACATAAAAATGTTTCTTAGTCATTTAGAGATTTTTATTGATACCTTTCTTTATCTGAAATAAGTGGTGGGAAAAGTAATGGAGTCTCTGCTGAAAGAGAGAATAGTGAACTATCTACAGTCCGGAGAATTGATGGACCAGAGGCAACATGGATTCACCAGGGGAAGATCCTGTCAGACAAATCTGATTGACTTTTTTGACTGGGTAACCAAGGAATTGGACCAAGGAAGAGCGCTCGATGTCATATACTTGGATTTCAGCAAAGCTTTTGATACGGTTCCACACAGGAGACTGGTGAATAAAACGAGAAGCTTGGGAGTGAGTGACAAGGTGGTGACCTGGATTGCAAATTGGTTGACGGACAGAAGACAATGTGTGACGGTAAACGGAACCTTCTCTGAAGAGAGAGCGGTTTTAAGTGGTGTACCGCAAGGATCGGTGTTGGGACCGGTCCTGTTCAATATCTTTGTGAGCGACATTGCGGACGGGATAGAAGGTAAGGTTTGTCTTTTTGCGGATGACACTAAGATCTGCAACAGAGTGGACACGCCGGAAGGAGTGGAGAGAATGAGACGGGATCTAAGGAAACTGGAAGAGTGGTCGAAGATATGGCAGCTGAGATTCAATGCCAAGAAGTGCAAAGTCATGCATATGGGGAGCGGAAATCCGAATGAACTGTATTCGATGGGGGGGGAAAGGCTGACGTGCACGGAGCAGGAGAGGGACCTTGGGGTGATAGTGTCTAATGATATGAAGTCTGCGAAACAATGCGACAAGGCGATAGCAAAAGCCAGAAGAATGCTGGGCTGCATAGAGAGAGGAATATCGAGTAAGAAAAGGGAAGTGATTATTCCCTTGTACAGGTCCTTGGTGAGGCCTCACCTGGAGTACTGTGTTCAGTTCTGGAGACCGTATCTACAAAAAGACAAAGACAAGATGGAAGCGGTACAGAGAAGGGCGACCAGGAAGGTGGAGGATCTTCATCGCATGAAGTACGAGGAGAGATTGAAGAATCTAAATATGTACACCCTGGAGGAAAGGAGGAGCAGAGGTGATATGATACAGACTTTCAGATACTTGAAAGGTTTTAATGATCCAAAGGCAACGACAAACCTTTACCATAAGAAAAAAATCAGCAGAACCAGGGGTCACGATTTGAAGCTCCAGGGAGGAAGATTCAGAACCAATGTCAGGAAGTATTTCTTCACGGAGAGGGTGGTGGATGCCTGGAATGCCCTTCCGGAGGAAGTGGTGAAGACCAGAACTGTGAAGGACTTCAAAGGGGCGTGGGATAAACACTGTGGATCCATAAAGTCGAGAGGCCGCCAATGAAGAGTGGGTGACTCGCCAGAATGATGGCTACTGCCTGGAGACAATACCCTTATTCAATAAACATACACATGGTTACTGTGACTCCAACATCACTCTAAGCTTCAACAGCAAGAGGAAATGTGGAAAAAAGGATTTGCACTCACAAAGACGGGAGTAGCTGGCTTGTTACGGCGGTTACTACCCCAAACCAAATATCCAAATTACTACCTCCACCTTCCTCTATTCCTGATGCCTTTCAACTAGCTTGATCACTCCATTCTTATACTTCACTTCAATGCATATCCAGCATAGTTCTCTGCTTCAACAGCAGGGGAAAAGAAAAACTGTTACTTCACACATCCAGCAGAGCTCTCTGCTTAAACGGCAGGGGAGAAGAAAAAAGGATTCACACTCACAAAGCGGGGAGTAGCTGGCTTGTTACGGCGGTTACTACCCCAAACCAAATGTGCCTGATACTTCACTTTCAATGCATATCCAGCATAGCTCTCTGCTTCAACGGCAGGGGAGAAGAAAAAAACTGATACCTCACGCATATCCAGCATAGCTCCCTGCTTCAACGGCAGGGGAGAAGATAAACAACCAATAAGGGCTGTATAACATAATCTGGGTAAAAACAAATAAGCATGGGTGTAGCTTGCTTATTGCGGCGGTTACTACCCCTACTACCTCTAACTACTCAAGCTAGATATTTCACTTGGATGCAGCTCCATCACCGCTCTCTACATTAATGGTGGGGGTGGAAGGGAATTAGAACCAAGAGCTAAGAGAAACAGATAAGTATGAGAAAAGAAATGAGGGAAGCTTGCTGGGCAGACTGGATGGGCCATTTGGTCTTCTTCTGCCGTCATTTCTATGTTTCTATGTTTCTATGAAATAAAATATTTTTTACTACAAACTGACTGGTTTATTTTAAATGCATGCTGTGCTGCATGAATTATTGGTGAATAAAGTTCCGTAAGCACAGCATTTTCTGAAATGTCAGGAATAGTCAAACAGAAATAAACAAGTGCACTAGCTCTGCATTCAGTGCATATGTTTCTCCTTACCAGACAAACACCACTGTGCCAAGAAAGCTGTCAAATCTGCAAAATGAACATACATCTCTGAAATTAAACTAACTTTTTGTCTATAGACAAGAAGGGTAAAAGGGAGGATTTAAGTAAGAGGTTTTCCCCCAAGCAGGATTCCCTGGTAATAGTTTTAATTCTGCTAGTGGTAGAAACCTCTATACTTCCATTCAAACCTTTTTACATATCAATCAGCTACTCACCAACATGCATCTAGCCCTCAACCCTCAAAAAACTGAGCTCCTTATCTCCAACAAACGCCCTTCACCCTCAATACCCATATCTCACTCATCAACCACCTTCCCCCCCACTACTCTCGCAGCCTGGGTGTCCTCCTTGACAATCAGCTATCCTTTAAACCCTTTATTAAGTCCATCCTCAGTGACTGCTACTTCAAGCTTCAAACAATTAAAAAACTCAGACCTCTGCTATACTTCATGGACTTTCGCACAGTACTGCAGTCTATAATTTTTTTGAAAATAGACTACTGTAACGCTCTTCTTCTTGGCCTCCCAGCTACCCACCTTAAACCATTACAGCTTTTACAAAATGCCTCAGCACGCATTCTCACGAACTCAAAAAAGAGAGACCACATTACACCAACCCTCATCGAATTACACTGGCTTCCAATACAATCACGTATCTCATATAAAGCCCTAACCCTCATTCACAAAAGTTTCACAAATGAAAATTCCCACTGGATCAACCCTCCTTTCCAGCCTCACACATCTGCAAGACCAATCCGATCCACCCTACAGGGTTCACTTTGAAATCCCTCGATCAAATCAACTAAGCACATCTCCACCATAAATAGAGCTTTCTCCCTGGCTGGCCCTACCCTTTGGAACTCCATGCCTCTTGACTTAGGTACTTAAACCTCAACTTCCAAATTCAAAAAAAACCTAAAAACCTGGCTATTCCTACAGGCCTTCCCATCCCTTTCCAGCCATCCCTGCAACTAACTGCGAAGCATTAGTTCCTATTTTATTGTATAAACGACGTATAATGTTTAATCTTCAATTGTGTTGTATCCTCCCCCTATCCCTCAGCACCTTTCCCCCTCCTCGCAACCTACATTTTTGTATCTAGTACTTTGTATGTATTTTACTCTGTATGCATTCTACTCCCAGCACCTAGCTCAAAATGTTTTTCTCCTAGCACCTTTCATTCCCTACCCCTGCTACTATTCATGCACCTGTGTAATCACTTTTGCGTTTTTATGTTATCCATGTTCCTTGTAAAGGCTTTGCCTAAAAGACAGCTTTCCTGTCTTAATTCTAAGTTCTATGTGAACCGATACGATGTGCAAACGGTTGTCGGTATACAAAAAAATTCGAAATAAAGGCAATCCATTTCCCCTCTTTCTGGAAAAAACATTTTATCCTCCTCCCACCACTCTCCTTTTGTACAGAAGACTTCTTTCAGCGATCCCCACTCTATATTTCTGCAGGAAACTCTCCTTGACATGTGGATCATTGAGAAGTTCAGTGTTCAATTTCCACATCCCCTTTCCCCACTTAATCTCTTCTGGAAATTCCACCGACACTTTCAGGAGTTGATGGTCTGAAAAAAACACTGCCTCTAAGGGCCTCATTTTCCAAGCACTTTACCGTGTGTGAATGCAAATTAGTCATTTGGTATTCAGGGGGCGGAGCATATGTAAAGCGGGAACCTGTGTATCGTGTGCGGCGAAACAGCCGCAGTGTTAGCGCGGCTGCTATCTACAACTCCAACCTCGCGTTATGGACTGGAAAGGATTACCGCCATCCACGATAGTCCCAGAGAGCGAGAGAGAGAGAGAGAGAGAGAGAGAGAGAGAGAGAGAGAGAGAGAGAGAGAGAGAGAGAGAGAGAGAGACTTAGACTTACTATAGTGCCTATGCCCTACATAGGTATTTTAACCCCTATAGGAGGGCCACCTACTAACTCGGGGTGGGGATTATGTATGAGCGTCGGGGGTTGGGGGCCACTTTCGCATTCCACATGAGACCTACGGACTGAACAGTGGTCTCTAGTGCAGATTTGCTGGCCGTCGGAGTGAGGACGCTCACTCCAAGCGGAGATTTGGCCAACATTCTCTCCACCTAGCATGTTGTTGCCCAGGTAGAGTTTCCATCAAGCTAGGTAGAGAGAACGTTGCCCAAACCACTTCTTGGAGTGAGCGTCCTCACTCCGACAGCCAGCAAATCTGCACTAGAGACCACTGTTCTGTCCGTAGGTCTCATGTGGAATGCGAAAGTGGCCCCCAACCCCCGACGCTCATACCTAATCCCCACCCCGAGTTAGTAGGTGGCCCTCCCATAGGGGTTAAAATACCTATGTAGGGCATAGGCACTATAGTAAGTCTCTCTCTCTGAAACAGGCTGTCTGGGACTATCGTGCACCGCGATAAAAGAAACCGGCAAATATCGTGCACTGCGATAAAAGACTGAAAGAATCATCGTGCACTGGGAAAACATCGTGTGCGGCACTAATGTTTTCGTGAATGGCGAAAACATCGCCGCACGCGATTTTTCCCCACTGCACGAAAGAAGCCTCATTTGCATTGGTAACGCCCCCTAATGCGTTACCAATGCGATATTGGAAAATAA
>NC_042617.1:159245302-159258465 GCF_901001135.1 Rhinatrema bivittatum
ACAATCACCTGTACGCCAAGCTTGAAAATGGTTTTCGAAGCCGAGGCCTTGCCCTTCCTCGGGTATATCATCTCCTCCACAGGATTCCGTATGGACCCCGAAAAAGTAGCTGCCATACTAGGTGGCCTCAACCCAAGGGTCTCAAGGCCCTCCAGAGATTCTTGGGCTTCGCTAACTTTTATAGACATTTTATTCCACAGTACTCGCATCAGGTCGCTCCCCTTACTGCCCTGACCCTACCTAAGGATGGTGGTGGTGTTATTCTGTAATGGAAAGATCATGTTACTCAATGTCTTCACCTATTAAATGACTCCCCTGTTATCAGGCTTTAGATTTGATTCAATCATTGGACTTAAATCTTGCATTAAAGTGATCACTGTAGATGCATTGGCTGCTGGTTTTCTGACAACCTCAGAATTTTATCCAATAACAAGAATTCCAAAAAATTTAAAAACACACTTATTACGCTCACTTACAAATAGCTTTCCTTCCCTGCCTTTTCTCCTTGCCTCTCCTCTTCTCTTTGTTTTTATTCTTTCTTTTTAAAGTATATATAGTATTTTTATTATGTTAATTTGTTTTATTTTGCATGCTTAATTTGTAAAACAGCTTAGGCTTACCCTCATTGATTAAGCAGATATATAAGAGTTTTAAAATAAATAAAGTAAATAAATGAGGAAATTTTCCATTTTTGAATAAATCTCATATTTCTCTGCTTTTATTTATTACTGAATATCCACAAGCATTCTCTCTATATCTGCCAGGATGTCTGACTACATCCTTAATCACTCTTTGAATCCACTTATGCAATGTATGGATACGTTTTTGCATCCCTTGGTCTCCAGTATTTTATTTTTTATTCAAGACTCAACTCATATCATAAATGTATTGGCTGAGGTGGAAGGAGATGTAATTGCATGGATTTTAGTCACTTTAAATCTGACTTTACTATACACGTCTATCCCTCAAGATGGTGCTTTGGACATTTTGCAGAAGGTTCTGGGCCATCATGTCAGACTATTTCAGGGTCCATAAAATCTATTTAATGCTTAGCTATCCTTGCTTTGAAAGATTTTTTTTTTATTTGATAATGAGTTGTATTTTAAAATCTTAGGCACGGCGATGGGAACATTTGCCCCCTTTATAACCAATTTGTATATGGCTGAATTTGAAAAGATTTGGCTTCAGCAGTTTCATTTAGCATCCTGTATTATTTTTTGGAGGCATTATATTGGCAAGTTTTTTGTTATGGAAAGGAGATGTGCTGTCTCACATCCCTTCCATGACTGGTTGAAAACTTGTGATTCATGTTTATATTTTTCATTTCAATTTGATTACACTCATTTTTTGAATATATGGGTAAAAAAAACCCCCAAAGGATGGCTTTAGTACTAAATATATGATAAGCCTACAGATCAGAATTTTGGTTTACATTATAGAAGTTTCCATCTGCTACATTTTTGGAACAATTTGCCCTTTTCAAAATGTTTAAGATGTTGACATATCTGCTTTCAAATACAGCAATTTAAAAATCAACAGTTAGGGGTAGATTTTAAAAGGGTGCACGCAAGTTATAAAATCAGGGGCTGGTGCGTGCAAGGGGGAGCACAATTGTGCACCTTGTGAGTGCCGAGCTGCGCAGCCCTTCCCCAGAAATCGGAGCGGCCTGTGAGGGAACTTCCCTTTCCTTTAGCCTGACCTTCCCACCCCTTCCCCAAACCTTTCCCCCCCCCCCCCCCCCCCAGCCCTACTCTAACCCCCTTGACCATTGTCTTACCTATTGCATCTGCCTCTGGGCAGGCGCAAGTTGCACGTGCCGGCAGCCTGCTGGCACGTGATTCTCCGACACAGTGGCAATGGCTGCTCTGTCAGAGGCTTCTGGCCCCACCCCTGCCCCACCCACAGACTGCCCCTTTACTAAACCCGCGGGACTTACATGTGTCCCGGAGCTTTATAGCCCGGTTACATGTGTAAATCCTCTGAAAATCCGGCCTATAGTGTTTTTCATCTTGATTTTCAGAAAAACAGTTTCCTGTATCAATTATATGATGAGAATATAAGTGCACCTTATATTCGGATAGATTACTATTGCTACTACCAAATCATAAGTCTACTGTGTCCAAAGGTATTATCTGTGCTCTCAGATATTCATATCTTTTTCATAAATGGAAGATTTTGATTTTGCATGATTGTTTACTAGAGATTGTAATTTGCATGATTTATTACTGCTCTCAATGTGACCAATATATGGGTTTTTCTTCTTCAAGTGATCCGATTGGACATGCAGTGAGTGTTTTATGATGATTCAACTGTCTGTATTTTGTAATCTGATGGAAAACTGAAATTTTATTTTGAAGCATTCTTGCTCTTGCCATTCTACATATATAATGTATGAGATTGTCTGCTCATATCAGTTATTGTATGTAGGAAAAACTACATGCCGGGTGAGGAAGCAGCCATCTATCAGAACATAAAATTTGCTTAAAAAATAGTAGCAGCTCCATTGTTAGATATGTCACCATTCTTTTTGAGTTATGCTCCTTCATCGTAGATCTTTTCCGCCTCTTCACCCTCAGGTATCTGTTGACTCTCAAATAACAGTAGTGGATTTATCAGTAAAGTCACTGAAACCCCCGCCTCCCACCATGTACTGAATCCTTCTGCTAAGTAGAACTCTATTCTATGTTTGGAAGGTTGTCTTTTTTGAGTGAATATATCATTACTGGATCTTTAAGTTGTGGGTAAGACGAGTACATTTTTAAAGGAAAGCGCGTATGCCCATAAATGTATGTATTGGGCATGCGAGCAAAGATACACTTAATTTTATATCGCTAGTGCAAATACACGTGTATCATTTAAAATATCCCTGCAACACGTATGTGTGCAGCATTTACTTGCGTACTCGCACAAGTGAGCCATATGGGGTGGGGGGGGGGGGAGAGAAAGAGAGACACTCTATATATCTCCCAATACAAAATAGTACTTTCCAGTCAGGGTGGGTTTGGGGGGGGGGGGTGTTAAAAAGGGTCTACAGACCCTTGCATCCTGCAGGGAACATGGTGAGGGTTGCCATGTTCAGCCTTTGCAAAATTCGGGATGATGCATGGAAGTCTTGGCCTCACCCCAGAGCGCCCATGCCCCACCCCTTCCCTGCCTCCTTATCCTTGACGCATGCACAGGTGCGTACGCACGTCCTTCCCGGCTTCTTGAAATTTGCATTGCTTGCATGTAGCCCACATATGCATACACGGGGCTGTTTTTGTGTGAGCAAAGCTTTTAAAATCTACCTGTGAGGATTTAAAAAGTGGTTAGTTCCTACAAATCAGTACTTGAATTTTCCCTTTGTGACTGGATATTGATGGACCAAAGGGTAGGCTGAGTAATTTATGTAGAAGCATGAACTGGACCCAATGAGAGAGTTGAATAGACTTTTTCAATTGGTTGGGAGTTACTAGCTGGCTATTTCAAATCTCAAAGGTGAATTTTAAATGGTTGCATGCATACAAATCATTAGCTGCACACAAAGATGGCAACTTCTAAACAGGTGCATGGGTGCACATGTGCATGCAACCTTAAGTGCATGCGTGCCTACACACACAAAATGCCGCTTCTACTGTGTAAGTGGGGAGATTTTAAAAGACACATGCACTGACCTGTTGTACCAGTTGTTCCCAGCTTGCACAGATAAGGAACAGGACTTCCAAATCCCGCTAGTTTAATAACTCTCCTTCTCCCCAGTTAGCCCTGACCTTAAAACCCTGTCAATCTTTTATAACTTACACGTCATCCATAGCAGAAATAAAGTTACACGGCAGGGGTCCCGAGTGCACACCAGTGTGCATAAGTATGTACGCAAAGATTTCAATGTGAAATCCAGGAACACCCATACCAAGCCCATTTCCCGCCTCTTTTTGGGAATTTTTCATTTGTGCGCACAGCAGCAAGTATGCATGCACTCAGGCAGCTTTTCAAATTCCCTCAGTACATGCCAATCCAACTTGTGGGCAGATCTCCCAGTTTTGGCACACACCGGGCTTTTATAATTAGGTATGTGAAGCAGGAAAAAAAAATCATTTGTTTTAAAATTCATTTCATGGAGAGCCTAATTTGTTTCTTTAGATTCAAAATGAAAATAAAAATCAGTTTTTAGGTTGATTCATTTTGTTTGCCATTAAAGACAATGGGGGAGGCGTTACAGGTAATTTTTAGCCTATATTGGGCTCCAGAATAGGGTTTGTTTGTTTTTTTAAATCAATTTTCTTAACACTTGTTGCAGAAAATCAACAGAAGGGGAAAGAACTATAGGATACCTAATAATACTGAAGAGAGGGGAAAGTGGCACCAAAATTGGTATGAATAGCCTAGGACTCCATAGAAAGGCAAAGGGGCTCCAGAGGTGGCAGAATTTCACCAAGTCACTGTAAAAGCAGCAAAGAAGCAGGAAAAGTGGGACAAACTCTCCAAAGTTTCAAAAGAGGGCACCAGCAACATCGCCATGAACCCTTGATGGCATCTCAAGTGGCAAACTGGAACTGAAAGTGGCATCAGCATCCTAAGGCATCAAGAAGGGGCACAAAAATCTTGAGAGGTGGCTGCAGAACCTCCAAGGCAGCACAGATAAAGGGGCTGAGCAGCACAAAGAGTGGCTTCAAGGTTCCAGAGCACCATGAGAGGCGCAAAGAAGCCCCTCCCCCTCCCCAGACTGGCAGGATGTTAGCTCTGGGGTACAACAGCAAGACAAAGTGGCAAGGGAAACTTCAAGGTGCAAGGTCTGGGCATGGAAGAAAGGCTGAGTGGCACAAAGACTCACAAGATGCAGGATGGAATTTAGATTTTCCAGTAGAATGGGTTTGCCAAATGTAAGGGTTATTATCATAATTAGTATATCACAGTGTCTTTCCAGGAAAATAGTGAGGGCAGCTTTATTTAAAGACCATGTCCCACATCATTGAGCTGCCCTTTAGCTGTTCCATTTCCTGATCTTATGGTTTTTCATGAAATCTCTAGCACTACTCTAAGTGCTATCACACTCAGAACAGTGAAATGGTTATCCTTGAGCATCATTTGTCTTGTGCCAGTTCTCCTTCAAAAAGAGGGCTTTTGGGGGAAAATATCAATAAAACAAACAGTATAATGGTATAACAAACCAAGAAATCCCTCTTCAGTTTTGGTGCAGGACTACTTTTTGGGTTCTTCCTGGTACTCCCAGTGCCACTGCCAACTTACCTAATGTTGGACACATTTAAATTTACTTCATCTGCTCTGCCTTTCCTGTTCCTGACATGATTCCCTGTTCCTGACATGTCACTGGGAATTTGAAGTTTACAACAATTTAATATTCTGCATTGGTATTGTAATGCCCCCTGTCCACTGAGCTACTGCCAGGCAAACAGTAAGTGTCACACTGTCTGCTCTGTCTGCACTATTTCTCTGACACAGACAGGCTTCACAATTCAGCCTGTTATACTGCTCTCTCTGCCCTGCCCTCTCTGCTCACTTATGCTGCTTAATGCCCACTGCTTATACTGTGCCCGCTTCCAAGCAGAATAAATGACTAATCTCAAATGTACTTAAGGCTTTAATAATGGCAAAGTAAAAACAGAACAGCAAGTGAAGCAACACAAATCTGCAATGAGACACAAATATTGTGATGTAGCACTGCCTCACTGCTTTGCTTTCCTGTCTTGTAGGCAACTGATGGCCTAGCACAGTGAGTCTATATAATATGCCATAGCAAAAGAATTTACCAGGAACTCAGAGAGAGCTCAGAGCTATGCTTTTACACAATGCCTTGAAAAGCACTACAGAGCAAATCCCTGACACCCTCAGTCTTCAAGATCAGCATCGGGGATGTGAATCATTTTTTGACGATTTAAAACAATCGTCAGATATATTTTAAATCGTCAAAAATCATTAGAGCCGCGATTCCCCTGATTTATCATCAAAAAATCGTAAATCGGGGGAAGGGGGAGGGTGGGAAAACCGGCACAGCACAAAACCAAAACAACCCTAAAATCCACCCCGACCCTTTAAAATAAATCCCCCACCCTCCCGAACCCCCGACATGTTTTAAATTACCTCGGGTGCAGTGGGGGGGTCCCGGCACAATCTCCTGCTCTCTGGCCACGGCTGCGTTAATAGAAATGGCGCCGGTGGCCCTTTGCCCTTATCATATGACAGGGCAAAGGTAGCGCCGGCGCCATTTTGGTTCCTGGCTCCCGACGTCACGAGTGTAGGAGATCGCTCCCGGAATCCCGCTGGACCCCCAGGGACTTTTGGCCAGCTTGGGGGGGCCTCCTGACCCCCACAAGACTTGCCAAAAGTCCAGCGGGGGTCCGGGAGCGACCTCCTGCACGCGGGCCATATTGCCACTATTCAAAATGGCGCCGGCGCTACCTTTGCCCTGTCATATGATAAGGGCAAAGTGCCACCGGCACCATTTCTATTAACGCAGCCGTGGTCAGAGAGCGGGAGATCGCGCCGGGACCCCCCCCACTGGACCCCAGGTAATTTAAAACATTTTTGGGGGGGGGTTCGGGAGGGTGGAGGATTTATTTTAAAGGGTCGGGGTGGGTTTTAGGGTTGTTTTGGCGTGCCGGTTTTCCCGCCCTCCCCCGATAAAATGATTTTTAACCAAAAAAACTAAGACGATCAGATTTCCCCCCCCCCCCCTCAGCCAAAATCGATCATTAAGATGATCGATCACACGATTCACATCCCTAATCTCTGTATCTGTTCCACAGCAATAGGTCAGACTAGCAAAATGCTTTGCCGTGATAAGTCATTCATCTCCTTAACAATATGCCCATCCTCCCCTTCTCTCCACTGAATCAATTTCTTTTTTTATAATTTCTTTTTATTGAATTTAACAAATTATTTTCAAGAAATTTTCATCTTGATTTGAAAATCAGAGATACAAATAGACAAAAATATTGTGAAATATAATAAGGAAAGATAACACAAAACAATATCTCTGTACCCAAGTCCACAATTTTTGAAATCCAAGAACTCAACCTGAGGAAAAATTGTATTAAACAATTCAAGAAAGAAACAAATAGGGTAATTTTTCAACTCGTGTTATGGCATTTTCATATGTGAAAAATGCCTTAACGCATGTGAAAAGCACCATAATGCATGGTATGATGCTACTTTTTAAAAGAGGAGGGAGTGGGGTGGAGATTTTGTAAAAGTGGGCTGACTTTGTGAAGCCATATTGCATAGTTTTAAAGCTGAAAATAGCTATATATTTTTATTAGTGTTCTGTACAATATACCCATAATGAAAGTTTTGCATTGAGTATTTTTAGGCTGGAGAAAGGGTGTGAAATGTAGAGAGGGGGTGGGTGAGAAAAAGCCTCTAGGATGAAGTTATAGTAAGCAGCTATTTATGCTACTACAGGAGGCCCACCTAATAACTCGAGGTGAGGGTTAGGTAGTAGTGTAGGGATTAGGGGCCACTTTGACATACAGAGTGAGACGTACGAACAGAACAGTGCACTCCTGTGAAGATTTGATGTCTTTTGGAGTAAGGAAACTCACACAATGATGAGATTTGTACAATGTTATCTCAACCTAGCTTGATGTTACCCAGATAGAGAGTCCATCAAGCTAGGCTGAGAGAACATTGTACAAATCTCATCATTGTGTGAGTTTCCACACTCCAAAAGACATAAAATCTTCCCAAGAGTGCACTGTTTGTTCGGTAGGGATGTGCATTCGGATTGACCGCCATATGGAAAAACGCAACTCAATTTTTTTTTTTACTTAAAAAAAAGATGGGCGTATACGAGCAGATTTCCGACATAAATGAACATAGATATGTGGGATACGGCGAATCGCCATGCGCGCGCTTTCCTCGCCGCCATTACCTGCGACCGAGCTCGGAGCCCCGGAATTAACCTGAAAATGGCGGCGCCCCTGCGGTAACCATGCCAACCTGTCTGACCCTGCCTGTGAGTCTCAGTGACTCACAGGAAAGGGTGGGACAGGTCGGCATGGATACCGGAACGCAGCGAATCTGCGTTCACCTTTTCAGAGAAGCACTGAATGCAAGCGAATCGCGCTGTCATTCCGTGCTTCTCTGAGGATTTCCTGACGAGCCAGCAGCACTATAAAAGCACAGCAGCACGAGGACTGACGGACATTGTCAGCGATTCAGTGGGGAGGTGGGATCGGATCGTGCAGGGTGGGCTTAGGCAGGCTGAGGCAGAGAGATAGCAGAAACCCGATTTGATAGACACACAGAACAGAACCAGATTTGATAGACAACACAGAACAGATTCTTTGTTAGGGAAAAAAAAAAAAAGAACATTCTTATTGAGTGAGTCTGTACATTTTATCCTGGGCAGTGCCAGGCAGGGCTGGCAGTACTCTGCCTCATATTTGCTATTTTTAAACAGACTTAAAAGCATTCTCCTTGAGTGGTTTCAGTGCTGGCTGGGCAGCAGTTCCAGGGCTGGGAGTACTCTGCCTCATATCTACTTTAGTTCTATGTGCACTGCAGTGCACACAGACAGACACATTCCGTGCATTGCCAGGCAGACAGTGAGGCAGTGGGCATTGTAAACAGAGTGAACATTGCCCTTCAGCGAGTCTGTTACATTTGCTATTTTTAAACAGACTTAAAAAGCATTCTCCTTGAGTGGTTCAGTGCTGGGTGGGCACTGGGCAGCAGTTCCAAGGCTGGGAATACCCTCCTCATATATACTTTAGTTCTATGTGCAATGCAGTGCACACAGACAGACACTTCTGTGCATTGCCAGGCAGACAGTGAGGCAGTGGGCATTGTAAACAGAGGAACTTGCCCTTCAGCGAGTCTGTGTACCTTTGCTATTTTAAACAGACTTAAAGAATTCTCCTTGAGTGGTTCAGTGCTGGGTGGGCACTGGGCAGCAGTTCCAGGGCTGGGAGTACCCTGCCTTCATATATACTTTAGTTCTATGTGCACTGCAGTGCACCACAGACAGACACATTCCGTGCATTGCCAGGCAGGCAGTGAGGCAGTGGGCATTGTAAACAGACGTGAACATTGCCCTTCAGCGAGTCTGTTACATTTGCTATTTTTAAACAGACTTAAAAGCATTCTCCTTGAGTGGTTCAGTGCTGGGGGGCAGCAGTTGTCCAGGGCTGGGAGTACCCTGCCTCATATCTACTGAAAAGGAAGCTTGTTCTCTGTGCACTCACTGCACACACACAGACAGACACATTCCGTGCATTGCCAGGCAGGCAGTGAGGCAGTGGGCATTGTAAACAGAGTGAAGATTGCCTTCAGCGAGTCTGTTCAATTGCTATTTTTAAACAGACTTAAAAGCATTCTCCTTGAGTGGTTCAGTGCTGGCTGGGCAGCAGTTCCAGGGCTGGGAGTACCTGCCTCATATCTACTTTAGTTCTATGTGCACTGCAGTGCACACAGACAGACACATTCCGTGCATTGCCAGGCAGACAGTGAGGCAGTGGGCATTGTAAACAGAGTGAACATTGCCCTTCAGCGAGTCTGTTACATTTGCTATTTTTAAACAGACTTAACCGCATTGTCCTTGAGTGGTTCAGTGCTGGGTGGGCAGCAGTTCCAGGGCTGGGAGTACCCTGCCTCATATCTACTGAAAAGGAAGCTTGTTCTCTGTGCACTCACTGCACACACACAGACAGACACATTCCGTGCATTGCCAGGCAGGCAGTGAGGCAGTGGGCATTGTAAACAGAGTGAACATTGCCCTTCAGCGAGTCTGTTACATTTGCTATTTTTAAACAGACTTAAAAGCATTCTCCTTGAGTGGTTCAGTGCTGGGTGGGCAGCAGTTCCAGGGCTGGGAGTACCCTGCCTCATATCTACTGAAAAGGAAGCTTGTTCTCTGTGCACTCACTGCACACACACAGACAGACACATTCCGTGCATTGCCAGGCAGGCAGTGAGGCAGTGGGCATTGTAAACAGAGTGAACATTGCCCTTCAGCGAGTCTGTTCAATTTGCTTATTTTTAAACAGACTTAAAAGCATTCTCCTTGAGTGGTTCAGTGCTGGGTGGGCAGCAGTTCCAGGGCTGGGAGTACCCTGCCTCATATCTACTGAAAAGGAAGCTTGTTCTCTGTGCACTCACTGCACACACACAGACAGACACATTCCGTGCATTGCCAGGCAGGCAGTGAGGCAGTGGGCATTGTAAACAGAGTGAAGATTGCCTTCAGCGAGTCTGTTACATTTGCTATTTTTAAACAGACTTAAAAGCATTCTCCTTGAGTGGTTCAGTGCTGGGTGGGCAGCAGTTCCAGGGCTGGGAGTACCCTGCCTCATATCTACTGAAAAGGAAGCTTGTTCTCTGTGCACTCACTGCACACACACAGACAGACACATTCCGTGCATTGCCAGGCAGGCAGTGAGGCAGTGGGCATTGTAAACAGAGTGAACATTGCCCTTCAGCGAGTCTGTTACATTTGCTATTTTTAAACAGACTTAAACGCATTGTCCTTGAGTGGTTCAGTGCTGGGTGGGCAGCAGTTCCAGGGCTGGGAGTACCCTGCCTCATATCTACTGAAAAGGAAGCTTGTTCTCTGTGCACTCACTGCACACACACAGACAGACACATTCCGTGCATTGCCAGGCAGGCAGTGAGGCAGTGGGCATTGTAAACAGAGTGAAGATTGGCCTTCAGCGAGTCTGTTCAATCTGCTATTTTTAAACAGACTTAACCGCATTGTCCTTGACTTGGTCCGTTCATTTTGTTATTTTAAACAGACTGAGCATTCTTCTTGAGTGGGTCTGTTAATTTAGTTATTTTAAACTGACCGAACATTATTATTGTGGGACAGTGGGCAGTGTTACCACTAGTACTCATTGACATTAAATCCATAATGTCAGGGAAAGGGAGATGCAAGCGACTTAGTGGGAATGGCAGCGGAGGCACCGCAAAAGACACCAGCGCAACACCACCAGTACAGGTAAAAAGGCAACTGTCGCAATCAAACGTCTTTGTAGGGGATGGCAGTTCCATGGCAAAAAAAAAGAAATCAGACAATGAAACTTTGCAATCGCCAGCACCTGTTTCTGGCACTGTAGTTTTGGAGGAGAGTGAAGAGGAGGCAGAGCCTAGCCAGACAAAAGTTACACACCCAAGAGCAGCCAGGGGACAGAAGTGTCCTGCAAAACTTTGCGGTGACAAGGTAGCGCTGGCACTGTTAGCTTCTGATTCAGAAGAAGAATCTTCTTGGATGGGATTCTCATCAGAAACGGAAGATGTAATACCTGAGCAATCTTCGGTAGAATTGTCAGTTAGTCCTGTTTTAGCCTCCACCTCCAGAAATCTGCGGCAGGGGAGACATTCCACTGATATCGAGGAGGAGGAAGAGCTGTCAGAAGGGAGACAGAGGGTGACTGTTGTCCCCGCTGGCATTGCTTCGCCGGGTGCAGTGGGTGCACCACCCACACCCAGTAGTACCTCAACTCCAGTGCCACCATCCACCCCCAGGGCGGGAAAGAGAGGAGGATCACAAAAGAAATCTGCGATCTGGGCACATTTTAAAGTGACAGAAGACCCGCGTTATGCTCGGTGTAATTACTGTGCCAGGGATATTAGCAGAGGCAAGCAACTGGGACATCTGTCAAATTTTGGCATGGAGTATCATGTTAAGAGGCAACACCCAACAAGATTACTGCCATCTGGGGATGGTAGCATTTTCCGTCAGGGGACCCCTTCCCCTTCCAACCAGGGTGCAGTGGTAGGAAAGCAGCAGAGTCAGCCCACGCCCTCATACCCTTCTAGCAGTCAGGCGGCAGGCCAGAAACCCACTGACATGTGGGAGAAGCGACAATGCACCATGGAGGAAATGGGGTGGAGTGCGGTAACGCTATCCCGGGGTAGGAGGCAGGCAGCCGCAAAAGTAGTAACCAGGAGCATTGGGGAAATGATTGCCCTTGATGACCAGCCCCTGCAGTTAGTTGAGAATGTGGGTTTCAAACGTTTCTTGAAGGTCGTACTTCCAAATTACAAAGTCCCCTCCAGAACCACATTTAGTAGAAAGGTCATCCCCAGCCTGTACAAGCACTGTGTCAGTCGCCTGCAAGCACTGCTAGGTAAGGCAGACGGAAGAGTGCATTTCACCTGCGATATCTGGACCGCCATGAATGCTGCACACTCTTACCTCTCTCTGACAGCACACTGGTGGGACATGGCAGAGGCAGGGGCAGCCAGCAGCTCTATTACTGAACAAGCATCAGGGTGGAGGTGGGCTTTACTGAACACCCACCTGACGGACCATGCCCATACCGCTGCCAATATTCTAGCATGCATCAGAAAGATGCTGGCGAGCTGGAAAGTACACCAGCGAGACAGTAAAACGCGGGCAGGCTTTTTTGTCACAGACAACGGTGCAAACATGGTTAAGGCAATAAGCGATGGGCGGTTTAAGAACATCCGATGTTTTGCACACACTCTGCATCTGGTAGTGAAGTCAGGTTTGGGCTTGGAGTCCAAGGACAAGGAGACTGAATACCTGCGTAGGTTAATACAGAAGTGCAGGAACATAGCAGCACACTTCCACAGAAGTGTCAGGGCGGGGCAGGTTCTCCGAGAAAATCAGACTGCTTTGGATATGCCCGAGAAGCGTCTCATTCAAGACGTTCCCACCCGGTGGAATTCCACCTTTATGATGCTGGAGAGGTTATTGGAGCTGCAGACACCCCTTCATGAACTTTCTGGTACAATAGACATAGGTGTACAGAATCCCCTAGGGCATCACGATTGGTTAGTCATGAGTCAGCTGGTAAAAATCCTGCAGCCCTTCAAGGACGTCACGGAGGAGCTGAGTTCCAGAAGTTCCACCTTGGCTGACATCATCCCTATAGTGAAATTCCTGGATGACCATTTGGAAGGCATTAAACGGCAAGAGGGAATGACTGCTGAGGTGCTGCAGTGTGTGGACGTTTTGCAGCAGCAGGTGAAAGACAGATTAAGGCCTTTAACAGAGGACAGCACATACATGCTCGCCTCTGTCTGTGATCCCCGTGTGAAAGGTAAAATCGCCCTACAGACCAATTGTCTGTCATTTGTGAAGGAGCTGTTGTTAGCACAGGTCCGTGAACAGGAGCACCATAGGCGGAGACAGATTAGGCTTGAAGCACAGGTGGAAACAGCAGGCACGTCACAGAGTTGTGCTGCTGCTAGCCCTGGCA